>NW_028250904.1:0-24083 GCF_964263255.1 Lissotriton vulgaris | reverse complement strand
GTTGTTACAGACCTTGTCATAGGCGGCTTAAAGGCCCAGGAGGGGGGCGTGGCTTAGCGCCCGGCGCGGACGGCAGCTCTGATGTGAGCGCTCCGGACCGGACGGGAGATTCGTCTGCTGTCTACTCACCTAGCCGTACTTTGGGAGAAGATTTCTGCGGCAGAACATGAGGGACGTGTGCCGGCACTGCCTGTAGAGCGTATTTCAGCATTTTCCCCTCTTTCTCAGCAAGTTCCTGTGCGGCCGCGGCTCCCGGTCGGCCGCGTCCGCCATTTTGTCTGCAAGACGCGCGTCTGACGCGCTGCCGGTTTCATGAGACTGCTGCCTTCCTGTGATCCATATACTTCATTTTCTAAATCAGTTCCTGTTCTTTTTGGTTAACCCTCCTTGTCAGGGAAACATACTTTATGCAGAACGGTGTTCAAATTTCCCCATACCCAGTTGCCCTGAAAAACTACGGAATTGGAATCTAGAGAGTTTATTAAACTAAACCATGCCCCACAGGAACCATTGTGTGTAAACGGGTACGGGAAGAGGGGAAGAACTCCCTTGTATTTCTGATAGGGAGGGAGTCGGCCACATATCCAACAATTGGTAGCATTGCTGGTCTGATGGGAATGATGTAACATACTAATGAATGTGTTGTTGCGCAGCGCAAGTCGGTAAGACAATTCATGCGGGGGCAGTTCACTGAAAGAGTGCTCGGCAGTGACATTGAAGGGAGAATGTGCACACTTGAAAATAGGGTAGTAGATATGCAACAGTATACTTGCAGCAATAATCAAAAGACTTAGAAAAAACATAATCAATAGTGTCACGATGCAATGGCTGCGAAGAGATTTACAATATTCACGTTTCTTGAGCTGTTTCTGTCTATCTCTCTCTCTATTGGGGTCTAGGGGATACATGTCAGAAAACTCGTTCAACCGATTCACCTAGGGGAGGACTTAAACAATTAAACTGTCTGACTTGCTAGACCTCAATTTAAGTCTGTATTCCTGGGAAGAAGTTTTCTCGACCAGTGGGAGTTTTGAGTCAGTCTGTGGAGGAGGGCCGGGCTGAGAGTTCAGATCTGGAGACAGTCCATGAAATTTCTTGATATGGCTCGAGTGGAGCCAGCCCTTGCGGCCCTCCACCTTCACGGCTGTCCTTGTTGTTAGAAGTACTAGTCTTGGGGCTTGCCAACGGGGCTCCAGCGGACTTCTTCGGTCGAAATTCCTTATAAAAACATATTCTCCTGGAACCACTTCATGGGGCTTCACCTCGGTGTTGTCGGGAAAGGCTGCATCTACCTGTGAACGACAAGATTGTAGTGCAGACATCAAGGAGGCAAGGTAATCGGTCAGCATAATACAGTCAACATCGGTTATTTTACGAGGCAGAGGCGTCCCCCACATATTCGGTGGCCTACCAAAGACCACCTCATACGGGGATAGCCCTGTTCTGGAGTGTGCGACCATTCTTAGGTAAAAGAGTGCGACTGGCAAAGCTACTATCCAGTCGACTCCCTTCTCTCTACAGATCTTGGCAAGGCGAATTTTCAGAGTCTGATTATGACGCTCCACGAGGCCTGCTGCCTCGGGATGTCAGACACAATGAAACTTCCACTGGTAGCCGAGCAGGAGAGATACCTGCTTCATTAACTCGGACGAGAACGGCTGACCGTTATTGGAGTATACGACGCGGGGCAAACCATATCTGGGGAAGAATTCACGAACCAGCTGCTTGGCAGTGGTCGGAGCAGTGTAATCTGGGACTGGATATGCTTCTGTCCAATGGGATAGTGCACATACAACTACGAGGACATATTTGAATCCTCGACATCGTTCCATCTGGATATAATCCATCTGGAGGACTTCAAAAGGGTGATCTGGAGGATGAAATCCACCTTGCTCTACGGGAATGCTTTTACCTGGGTTGAACTGACAACAAATCATGCAAGTACGCACTTTCTGTTTGGCTGCTGCTCGTAAATGTTTATTGAACCAGATGTTTTGAATACTGTCTAACATGGCTTTTTCTCCTAAATGTGCAGGACTATGTACTGTGTTAATGATTACTTGGACCATAGAGTCAGGGAGAAACCATGTAGATTTTCCCTTTGTCATCCATCCTTGATCTGTCTGGATCCCTCCTAGTTCAGTCCATTTCTTGATTTCGTCTGGTGTAGCATGTGTCTGTATGTCAATTACATCTAGGGCGGGATCCCTAACTGTCATGCAATGAGTCGGTGTCTGGACTATTGTCTTTGTCAAGTCAGTTGCGTGAGTCTGAGCTGTATGCTTGGCTGTTCGGTCTGCCAGGTCGTTACCCTGGGAAATGATATCTGTGACTTTTGTATGTGCCTTGCACTTCATGATGGATATTGCTGTAGGCAGATGTATTGCATCTAACAGAGTTTGAATAAGGGGACCGTGCTGAATTTTGGCCCCGTGAGAAGTCAAATAACCTCTCTCTCGCCACAGGACACCGAAGTCGTGTACGACTCCGAATGCATAACGTGAATCTGTGTATATGTTAACTCTCTTGTTCTTAGCTTGAATACAGGCTTGAGTCAGAGCGATGAGCTCTGCTGCTTGAGCTGACAGGGTGTCAATACAATTTGTTTCTATGACTTCAGTTTCTGTCGTGACTGCGTAAGCGGCCACTAATTCTCCTGTACTTGTCCTCATGCATGAACCATCCACATAAAGTGTCAGGTCTGGATCTGGTAATGGAGTGTCTGTCAAGTCTTTTCTGGGTTTCGTCGTAATAGTAATGACTTCAATACAATCATGTGCCAATGGATCTATCTCACTTAATGGCAAAAGTGTAGCAGGATTTAATGTGTTGCAACGTCTGATCTCTATATGTGGCTGAAACAATGTCAATTCGTAACCTGTCAGTCGTGCTATAGTCAAGTGCTGGGTCTGTGTTCGGTTTAAAAGAACTTCCACGGAGTGTGGAACTTGTACTGTCAACTGGTGTCCTAACACTATGGAATCACTTTGTCTGATTGCTAGAGCTGTTGCTGCTACTGATTTCAAACACGCAGGCAGAGCCTGGGCTACTGGATCCAATGTACTAGAAAAATAAGCACACGGTTTGTGTGAACCTGCTTGTTCTTGGGTGAGTACTGACAATGCAGTACCTTCGCGTTCTGTGACAAAAAGTGTAAAAGGCTTGCTGTAACATGGTGTCGCTAAAACTGGTGCTTGACATAAGGCTTTCTTTAAGTCGTCAAAAGCTTGTGTATGTTCCTGAGTCCAAGGGAGGGCAGTCGAAGACGCTGCCTCCTGAGTTGTCAACTGTATGAGTGGCTTTGCTAGAAATGCGTACTGAGGAATCCATTGTCTGCAGTAAGAAGTGAGGCCTATAAAGGCTCGTACCTCCTTTTGTGTCTTGGGCTGTGACATGTTTACAATTAACTGAATGCGGTCAGGTGTTAGCTGTCTCCTCCCTTTGGACAGCAAGTGCCCAAGGTAAAGAACTTGCTGAACACAGAATTGCAACTTCGAAGGGGACACCTTGTGTCCCTTGTCAGCCAGGAAATGTAAAACCGTCAGTGACGCTTGCTCACATTCAGGTTCGCTACGGGCGGTGATCAGCAGATCATCGACGTACTGTAATAGGGCAGTGTTATCAGGCATGTGTATACTGTCTAGTTGTCTTTTCAGTGCTTGGCTATAGATGCTGGGGCTTTCTGTGAATCCTTGAGGTGCGCGTGCGAATTTGAAGCTTCGTCCATTTAAACAGAATCCGAAAAGGTATTGGCTTTCCGGGTCAATGGGGACACTAAAGAAGGCGTTCTTCAGGTCAATTACAGTAAAGAACGTGGCTTCGGAATCAATAGCTGTCAATAGAGACGAGATATCTGGGACCACGGGGTATTGTGGTACAATGCATTTATTTAATTCGCGCAAATCGATAACTAATCGATAAACAGGAGGTGCATTTGGATCAGTACGTTTAAGAACTGGAATGATGGGGGAATTACATACATTGGAGTCGGTTTCTACAACCACTCCTTGTGCAATAAGCTCGTCAATGATTTTCAGTAAAGCCGCTACAGCATCTGGAGGTAACTTGTATTGTCGAATTCGTGGTAAGGCTACTCCTGGTCTGAGTGTGACTCGATATGGTGTAATGTGCATACAACCTACATCAGTAGGGCCTTGTGCCCATAAATGTGCAGGAACATTCTGTAATCTGGGATCAATATCTCTCAACACATAATGACCTTTAAAGTTGCGTAGAAACAGTCTTACTCCTTCCGGAGAACAGCAAATAACAGCTCCTAGAGCTTTCAATGTCTTTATACCTAACAAGTTTTCTGGACATGATTTCGTTAGTAATAAATCTGTAGTACGTGTCAATGGACCAACTGCAAGGGGAAGTGGTTGCGATACTTCATTAATAATAGGCTTTCCTGAAAATCCAAGGGAAACATTCTGTGAGCCTGAGAGGGGTGCCCCTGGAACTTCGTCGTGACTAATAGTTGTCCTGCTTGCCCCTGTATCAATTAAAAACTTTCTGTCTTTCCCTAATACTTGACTATGTACATAAGGACCTTCTTGATCTACAGGAACCTCAATAAGAGGCAAGCCAACTTCCCTCTCTAGGCTGTTTCATGTGTATCGCTGATAATCGGGATAATCATTTTGTGCATACTGGTACATCTGTTGTGTCCTGTTTTGTGTTGCGGCAATAGGTTGTGGCTGTGGGACTGCTACGGTCTGTACTGGCTGTTGTGAAGCTTGCATAGATTGGATATTCTGTGGTACTTGTTGTTGGACCTGGTCCTGTCTAGGAGGACGCGGTCTCTCTTTAGTTTTACCTGTTGAGATATTGTGTTTCAAAACTGCGCAATCGTTTATATAGTGACCTGGCTGTTTACAATAGTTGCATGTCCCTTTAACAGGAGCTGCTGAATTATTGGACTGTGTCATACCCTTTTTCTGACCATCAGCTGGAACTGACTGAGCAACTAACATTTTCATTTTCGTGTCTTTCATACGTCTTTGTTCGTGTTCTTGTTCCTCTCTAATTCTATTCTGGTGGTACTGTAACATTTGTAACATTTGTGAAGGGGTATTAGCTTGCCATGTGCTCTCGACTTTCAGAACACGATTCTTAACTTGGGGAAGGGAATTCTCGACTAATTTCGTTACAAAAAAAGATGTGGATATGACTCGCTACTTGCTTTCAGGCCACTATTAATACCAAAACATTTCTCAAATCGGGAATAAAAATCACTAGTGTCTTCATCGGGTTTCTGTTTGCAGGCTGAGATTGCACCCCAGTCTTCCTTTTTCGTTGATAATAATCGTGGCAATACTTGTACTAACAATCCTGGTAATGCTTTAATTTTCTCCCCAAGTCCTAGGCCTGCAGTTCGAGTATTTTCTTCGTTCTCTAATTCAGCCCAAACAATCTTTTGCTCTCCCACCTCCCATTCTTTTTCTTTAAGTTTCTCGTAAATACCGGCAGGCAATAATACTTTCAATATTTTCATGATATCGGGATAGGTGTAATCACCCATGAGTAACATGTCTTTTATTTCACGGTGAAAACCTGCTGGATCTTTGTCATGGCTGGGCACTAATTTCTTCATTTCCAATAGTTCTATTTTAGTTATGGGCGTGTACACAAACACGCGTCTAAGAGTATTATCATCATTCCTAACTGGATGTACTTCTCGCAAGGGATTCTGTCTGTCTATGTAATACATTTTTCTGTCTACGGGTGGGGCTGGATCAAACTGTGGACACAAGAAGGCACTATATCTGTGCCGATGTTCTAGAATTATTTTAATTAAGTCGGTACCTAGACCTCTCCATCTATTCATGAGTAGTTCTATTAATATATCAGGTAGGGGACCAGGATCAGAGTGTTGGCCTTTATACAATATAAGGAGATGTTGTATCATGTAGATACCAGCTAAACGCTGTTCATCTGGAGAAAGATTCAAAAACGTTTGTGATAATGTGTCATCACCATATTTATCAGAACTGTCAGCCCATTGTACTGCTGACCTGGCTAATTCTTGTTCATCCATAGAATTGAGTACATGGTACCCCATTCGTTCTTGAAGTATTTTATCGGTAGCCTGAAATAGGTGTTCAGGCGTCTTCGGATTTGACATGGCAGCTCGAAAAAGTCTCTTACTTTCTGGACGTATCGGACGCGTTGAATTATTAAAGGGTCTTCCCTTACCTACATATGCTATCATTTCTCTAGCTGGTAACTGTAATGGTCCTGTTGTCGTTTCTTGTTGTTCCTCCTCCTCCGAGGATTCAGTCTTATCTGCATCTATTTTTCTTTCAGGCTGTTCTCTTTCATGTATTTGTTCTACTGCTTTTCGGCTCCTTCGGTACATATTTTCTATACTATTCTGTTTATCATGTTTTCCGTCTGCTATATTCTGACCCCATTTGTTGAGTGCTTTCATTTCTTCCTGGTCTACACCAGGCCTATCTCGGTTTCTTATCAAGCAGTTTATGAAGAAACGTAACAACAGTTTTTGAGTGTCTACTTTCTGGTATGCCATGGCCTCGCCAATACTTTCAGGACCTTGCCCTGTTTGGACAAAGTTATATATTCGGTCTAGATGATCAATCATTCCTGGTAGTATCATTAAATAGTTTGCAACTCGTCGTAGACGTACTGATGATAGCATCATTCTATCGTCTTTACCGGGTACCGGATCATATCTACAGTCTGTAAGAGGCTCATTAAGTATGTTGTAACTCGCTGTTTGAGGTGTACGTTGGTGTGCTAAATCCCTATAAGTCAATCGATGTGCTGGTGGTGGCGTTTGAAAACCTCCTGTCGCACCTCCTGAGGTGCCAGGTCCAAAAGGATTTGTTGGGTGAATGGCAGGGAGAATAGGCGCGGGAAGAAGCGGAGGAACAGGAGGAAGATGTGGAACGGGAGGAGGAGTATGTTGTTGCAGAGGTGGGGGTAGATTATCTCGGGGCGGAGTGCCGTCAGCAGGTGGTGTGCGTGGCGGCGGAATATTAACATATTCGGGGGCTACATCGTCTAAATAGGACGAAAGAAAAATGTCCTTTGCGGTCTTGTGGTGTAATTTAGTCGGAAGCAATGGAGGTGGCAGATCTTTTGGTACCTCCGGGGTTGCCTTAGGTAAACCCTCGGCCAGGAGAGGATACATACCATTCATAAGAGTGTTTCGTTGTCTGTCTACTTGTTCTGCTTTTACTCGTATACCTTCCTCAACTAATACGTTTTCTCGGGCTTTCTCTGAATCCTCTCTACTTTTCTCTGCTTTTCTGAGTGCTTTCTCTGTGCGTCTATGCGATTCTTTACGCCATAATTCAATGGCATCTTTCTGTGACTGTCTGGCTTTCTTTTTCCATAAGGCTTCTTCTACTCTCATGATGCAATCGGCATCCCATGTCCCAGCAGCGGGCCATCTCTGATTCTCTGCTAATTCTTTGGTGTAATCCACCCACAAATCGAGATATAATACGGCATCTAGGCCATGTTTGTGGTACATAATGTACCCTGGAGTGTCCCTGGGTGGAATAGGAACAGCTTCCTCTAGTATCCCTTTTCTAGTTTTTATCTGTCTTAGTTTGGAGAACAGTGGCATGTTTCAGCCGTACTACTTGATACTTGATACTTACTTGGACTTTGACGCAATTAACACAATAACCACGATAATGCAGATCGAACAATCACTCATACCACAACATTAAAACACATTTGAAACATTTTGAAAACGAACAATAATAATTAGAATAAAACTAACTACCTCCATACTCGATATACTGCTAAACAGTACAGATACACTGCTAAACAGTGCAGACCGGATATACTGCTAAACAGTACAGATACACCGCTAAAACAGTGCAGATCGGGTCTGTGTACCCAAACCCGTCTTGACCGGCACAAATTAATGCGCTCGTCTAGATGCGTCCCAGCAACGGTACTCACCGGGAAGCACGGAACAGAAGGCCTCGGAAACTCGACACTGGACTGGACCGGGCTGGACTCGACTCGACTCGTGACGTAGATACTTCGGGACTTCGGAACCTGGTGGGCCTCTGAATACCTCGGACTTTGTTCTCCCAGCTAGGCTCTGGTCGGGATCCTCCGCACTCCTCACCGCCTCGTCTGGGTGTTGATCGCAGCCTCAGTCACCTCCGTTGGCCTGAGGGAGATACAGGAAATCCTGCGGGTACGCGTAGTTGTCCGTCCGGCAGGGGACCGGGCCTGCAACGCACCTCCGGCGCGTGGGGTGGGGGAGGGGTCCCTGTTCGGGCGCCAATTATGTGGTAAAATTTAAATTACCTATACTTAATTTATGCGGTAAAGTTCAATAAGAATAACTCAGTCAAAAATAAGAGACAGAATCCGTGGTATTTGAGGTTTAAAAAGGGGTTTTATTCCTTAAAAAGGAATTGGTTCGAACCAGGGATTATATTCCATCACCACGAAGGTTCAGGAAGGGAATCACAATACTTTATTGACAGGTTATCATATATATAGTCAATGCATTACAGTAAAGGCAGATGCAGAAGGCGTAACAGCTGAGAGAAACGAGATAAGGACATATGTACGTAACAGAAGGCGTGCATGAAGGCGTACACAGAGGTGTGTGCTAGACAACGTCACATGAAACGTATTACAAGTGGGTGGATCCATAAGAGAATCCTGCAGTGTCAGCAGAAATATGTGGCAGAGATGCGCGCGCAGCAGCATGACGTATGATTGACGTGAAACTGGAGGGCGAAGGGGACTTGACATTTAGCCCTACATGAGGAGACAGAAGTCTGGGGTGTCAGAACAACCTAATCCCGAATCATATCTAATATCTTGTGTTTGAGGAACTGTATTATCTAGAAGGAAAGGTCTCTCGGGCAGAGGCTATTCTATACTGACTACTAGTGCGTGCATATGCGACTACGTGTCTACATGAGATGTGAGGGGCCATGGGCCTACCATGGTAACGGAAACTATGAATTACTTGCATAGAGACAGTGAGGCCGGGCCCTTTGCTCTGCAGCTGGGAAGGATGTTTTCGTAAACTACTAGACAGGAATGTATTTTCGAGGAGCGGAGCAGATAACTTGAAGGTTGAATACAGTCTTGGCAGGCAAGGCAGGCCGAGCCTGGCACAGCTCGCCGCGCAGGGAGTAAGTCAAGGGTCAGGAAGCAGCAGACTGCAGCTTTCAGAGACAGAAGGCAGAAAGAGACTCGATGGCAGAAATCAGGGCCTAACTCGCCAGAGCTAGAAAACATGAAAGTGCACCATATAAAGACGTTGGCAAGGCACACTTAGGAACGGAATATCTGACCCATTCATGGTGGATCTGAAAGAGGACATGTTAACGTTGGACGCAAATGTATTTGCGTCTTCATAGCTGAAAGTGGAGGGAACATACATGTACTTAAAGCATGTACATGGAGCCGGTGGGGTCTACGATAGGGGACACAACTGACCATAAAATTCATATTACCTCACAGTTCAGAATGGGAACTCTTCCCGTTCGTAAATGTACATGTAAGTGGAAACCACCCAATCAAACACCAATCAAACACCTTTTGACTGTCCATTTTGTACTAGTGTACCTGAAACTATCCCACATTTTTTCTTTGTATGTCACGCTTATGGCAAACCTAGGTCGAAATGGTTAAAACCTGTCTGCCCTCAGCTTGAGACCACAAATTATTCTTCTGTCTTCAGAATTTTGCAGACAGATCCTAGCACCACCCTAGCTTGCGGGGTGGCTAAATTCCTTAGTTGGGCGTGGGTGATCAGCAATTTGTACCTGGAAGAGCGCTTGCACATAGCTTCATATGTCTGAGCCTTCAGTCACCATTGAGACTCCCCGCAGCTGAATGTTGTTGCAGTGGGGTCATTTCTTCATGTCCTCCGCAAGTACTTGGAGATCTGCCTGACTTTCATGCAGATGAAGGACCTCTTCCCACAATATCTTGACCTCCTTACTCCTGGCCGGTGTGCTATCCTCTAGCAAGGAGACCCTCTCTCCAATCAAGCTCAGATCTTTCTCCACTTCCTTAAGTTCCTGGGAGAGATCCTTCTTGAGCTCCTGTATATCTCCCTTGAGGGAGTCGGACAGGGAGGCTAGAAAGACCCGGGTTAACAGTGCTGATCCTGGTCCTTCCGTTCTTCTGGATCCAGCGGAAGTGGCTTCTCTGATCCTGGTGTAGGCTCCCTAGAATCAACTGGGGTAGGTGAGTGACCATGTCATGTACAGAGTGCTCCATTTTGCTGCGGCCATGGTGGAGGTGAGAGAGATCATGGCTGGTGTGTCAGTCCCTCTTCAAGCTGGGGAGGCTATGCATGTTGCACTTCTGAGCCATCACCTCCATGCCCAACAAGCACCCGGGAGCATATGCCACAGGGAGCAGTAGGTACTAGGAGCCTAACCTCGACTCTGAGAGTAAGCCCAGGGAAGGCGCATGGACGGCTATCAGTCTCGGCGGCCGGCCGGCTGCACTGGGCACCAACTGGAACCCATTTGATCCCTCAAGGGTGTGCAGTATCAGTGGTTCCCTGACTGCCCACGATGTGTCACTCACTGCACCCTGTGGTCCACACTAGAGCCAAAGGCCTTCCCCCCTGTAGCCTCCTCATGGGGGGAAGTGTTCAGCAGTCTGTCCCAGACCTGACAGAGTTGCTCATTGGTGTAACTCCTAAGGAACAGAGTGTCTATTAGTCCTGCTACCCACTTGTAAGCCACCACATGGCAGGGGATGCTGTAGCAGCGTGGTCCCCACTCCCGCAGCACGGATTGTGCCTCCCACCACAGTAGTCTTTCAAACCTGTCTCAGGCCTGCCATTACAGTGCCTGTGTGTGCAGTTTACTGCAACTGTGACTTGGCAGGTACAACTAAACTACTTGACATGCCTAAAATGCGCCTATTACACATAAGACACTCCTAAGGTAGGTCCTAGGTAGCCCTAAGGCCAGGATGCTCTGCAAGTTAAAGGTAGGACATGTCATTTTAAGCTTTACATGTCCTGGTAGTGACAAACAGCAAACTCTGTTTTTCACTACTGCAGGGCCTGCTGCTCTCTTTGGCTCAGAAAAGGGGGTGGTGATGGACAGAGTATCTGAATTAAGCAGAACACTCCTACCCAGTCCAAAGATCAGGGCTTGATCCATCACCGTTTTTTAGCTCACTGCACCATCCCAGCTCAGAACCCGGCTATATGCAAATTAGTCTGTCCATGGCCCAGTGCATCATGGGAACAGGGCAGA
Source organism: Lissotriton vulgaris (assembly GCF_964263255.1). Lineage (NCBI taxonomy): Eukaryota > Metazoa > Chordata > Amphibia > Caudata > Salamandridae > Lissotriton > Lissotriton vulgaris. The sequence continues at coordinate 12,849 of NW_028250904.1, read as the reverse complement.
CCAAACTACCAAGCCAATTCTTATACTGGGAAGGAAACAAGCTTCCGGGGACCGGTTTCTGGCATTTCAGCCGTCTTCGGCCCGGCATGCTTGAATCCTGATGGTGCAGTGAGCAAGGGACTCACATCTGAGTATACCCTTCCACGCTTATGGTGGACAAAACGGTTCAGAAAAGGGGGTGGTGATGGACAGAGTATCTGAATTAAGCAGAACACTTCCCCCCAGTCCAAAGATCAGGGCTTGATCCATCACCGTTTTTTAGCTCACTGCACCATCCCAGCTCAGAACCCGGCTATATGCAAATTAGTCTGTCCCTGGCCCAGTGCATCATGGGAACAGGGCAGACCAAACTACCAAGCCAATTCTTATACTGGGAAGGAAACAAGCTTCCGGGGACCGGTTTCTGGCATTTCAGACGTCTTCGGCCCAGCTTGCTTGAATCCTGATGCTGCAGTGAGCAAGGGACTCACACCTGAGTATACCCTTCCACGCTTATGGTGGACAAAACGGTTCAGAAAAGGGGGTGGTGATGGACAGAGTATCTGAATTAAGCAGAACACTCCTACCCAGTCCAAAGATCAGGGCTTGATCCATCACCGTTTTTTAGCTCACTGCACCATCCCAGCTCAGAACCCGGCTATATGCAAATTAGTCTGTCCCTGGCCAGTGCATCATGGGAACAGGGCAGACCAAACTACCAAGCCAATTCTTATACTGAAAAGGAAACAAGCTTCCGGGGACCGATTTCTGGCATTTCAGACGTCTTCGGCCCGGCTTGCTTGAATCCTGATGGTGCAGTGAGCAAGGGACTCACATCTGAGTATACCCTTCCACGCTTATGGTGGACAAAACGGTTCAGAAAAGGGGGTGGTGATAGACAAAGTATCTGAATTAAGCAGAACACTCCTACCCAGTCCAAAGATCAGGGCTTGATCCATCACCGTTTTTTAGCTCACTGCACCATCCCAGCTCAGAACCCGGTTATATGCAAATGAGTCTGTCCCTGGCCCAGTGCATCATGGGAACAGGGCAGACCAAACTACCAAGTTAATTCTTATACTGGGAAGGAAACAAGCTTCCGGGGAGCGGTTTCTGGCATTTCAGCCGTCTTCGGCCCGGCTTGCTTGAATCCTGATGGTGCAGTGAGCAAGGGACTCACATCTGAGTATACTCTTCCACGCATATGGTGGACAAAACGGTTCAGAAAAGGGGGTGGTGATGGACAGAGTATCTGAATTAAGCAGAACACTCCTACCCAGTCCAAAGATCAGGGCTTGATCCATCACCGTTTTTTGGCTCACTGCACCATCCCAGCTCAGAACCCGGCTATATGTAAATTAGTCTGTCCCTGGCCCAGTGCATCATGGGAACAGGGCAGACCAAACTACCAAGCCAATTCTTTTTTTTTTTTTATTTTTTGTTAAAATTTTTGAAAACCTTTATTGTGCATGAAATAAAGAACAAATACGGGCCCACAACCATCCGGCCGGCCACGAACTCTCATGTAGCACCAAAGCATGCAATACGGTGACATAGTAAGACAGCTGCGCATCGGTTATTAAGCAAAAATCAGACTGGAGAATGCTGCAAGACCATGACACAGGAGTAAATAAGGTTAAGTTTTTTTTTTTTTTTTTAATTTTTTCTTGCAACTATTAAGTTCAGGTCGTATTGGTCCGTACTCACAAAATAATAAAAGAGGAACAAGGTCCATGCAGGTGGGACACGACAGTAGCTACATTGTCCGGTCAATCCACATCTCAACGAGCAGTCCCGACCAGGCAGGATGGCAACACAGTATCCGTGCTACAGGGTAGCAATCTCAACCTCTCACTTACATCTACGCCGCCACCCCTCGCCCAGTTAGCCTGAACACGGGCCAAGAAAAAGGAAAAAATATAAAGAAGGCAAAAACAGGTCCCATAGAAATTAACAAAAAATGAAATATAACCCCCCACCCTACACACATGCAGAGGCTATGGCCTACCCCCCCCAGCAGAGTGTATGTCGCCCCATAAACCCGAAATATAGCAAGAGAGAAGAAGAAGAAAAAGAGCGAGAGAAAGCAAGAAAATATAGAAAAAGGAAAGAATGATAATAACGAAGAATGTCAACCCTTGAATATAGGGAGGAAGAAAAGAACAAGCTGATCTACCACTCCCAAAAAGAAAAGCGCAAAAGTGGGGAGGAGCCCACCTCACATCAAGTTCCCCGGACACCCCGGCCATGGATTCACCACCCCCCCCCGTCAGCAAGAATGAACATCAGGACAAAACAATTTGCAGTATGAATAATAGGGAACAGGATATACCGTCAAGGCAAATACAGGAGTGAAGCATTAATCAACAGCGGTCAAGTAAACTGGACACAAGAACAATCCCAAACCCAGGTCCGCCAGCCCAGCAGCCAACAACAGGCGAAGCAGCCTAGCCCTGACCCGAACGCGGGTACACCCCCAGATGCGCTTCCCAAGAGAGGCCCGCCCACCGCAGAACAAAGGAGCAAAATGGCGAGAGGAAAGACGACAACAATATGGGAGCACAAAATGGCCACGATGAGTCACCAGGGAGTCCTCCGAGTGTAGCAGAATGTTCCATAATAACACCAGGAGTACTCGATGTTGTAGGCAGTATAGGCAAGAGGCACAGTGCAGGAGGAGAAGGCAGCCGCAGCGCCACAGTCAGTTCCCGAGGCACACACCATAAAGAGTCCGGCCACAATGTTGCACTCTTTACTGGGAGGGGAAACAAAGTATCCCGGGTGGAGTCGTCAGGCTGGTGATCTTGGGCGTCAGCAAAATAGACAGCGAGCTCCGATGTACAACAGGCAGGAGAAAGCGCTGTTGCCCCATACATTGCTGGTGGTGGCAGGCGGCAACTTTGCAAAACCGGGTCATTAGTGTCCCACCTCAGCGTAGACGCCATGTTGTCCAGCTTATCCCCCAATTCCCGGTAGCAGTGGTGCACATCTGCACGGAGGGTGCACAGGGCTGACAGGACAGTGCCAAGGGAAATCTCAGGCTGTAGTCCCTGGACCTCATGTCCCCGGGGAATCTCTCGAGTCTCGGGCTCTCCTGTAGTCAGGGCAGCACTGGTCGCTGGCGTGGACGGGCGCATCACCTCGCAAAACATGGCAGTGCACAGAGCCATCGGTGTCTCAGTAGCCAGCGCCGATGGAGCACTCCGGCCGGCAGCAGGTCTCAGGGGCACGGCAGGAGGAGCCCACGTAAGCGGGGTCCAGGGCCGTGAGTTAGGAGGCGGATATCTTCGGCTGCCGGGCAGGTCGAGGGTCCGGGAAAGCACCGCCGGGATCAGCGCCGCTTCGCACACAATCTACCGTCGATTGCGCCAGGATTAAAAGCAGGATGTCAGCGCGGCAAAAAAGGGACTGGCGGAGCCGGGAGCATACAGGTCCGCTCCGGTCGCCATCTTGGCTCCTCCCCCAAGCCAATTCTTATACTGGGAAGGAAACAAGCTTCCGGGGACCGGTTTCTGGCATTTCAGCCGTCTTCGGCCCGGCTTGCTTGAATCCTGATGGTGCAGTGAGCAAGGGACTCACATCTGAGTATACCCTTCCACGCTTATGGTGGACAAAACGGTTCAGAAAAGAGGGTGGTGATGGACAGAGTATCTGAATTAAGCAGAACACTCCTACCCAGTCCAAAGATCAGGGCTTGATCCATCACCGTTTTTTAGCTCACTGCACCATCCCAGCTCAGAACCCGGCTATATGCAAATTAGTCTGTCCCTGGCCCAGTGCATCATGGGAACAGGGCAGACCAAACTACCAAGCCAATTCTTATACTGGGAAGAAAACAAGCTTCCGGGGACCGGTTTCTGGCATTTCAGACGTCTTCGGCCCGGCTTGCTTGAATCCTGATGCTGCAGTGAGCAAGGGACTCACACCTGAGTATACCCTTCCACGCTTATGGTGGACAAAACGGTTCAGAAAAGGGGGTGGTGATGGACAGAGTATCTGAATTAAGCAGAACACTCCTACCCAGTCCAAAGATCAGGGCTTGATCCTTCACCGTTTTTTAGCTCACTGCACCATCCCAGCTCAGAACCCGGCTATATGCAAATTAGTCTGTCCCTGGCCCAGTGCATCATGGGAACAGGGCAGACCAAACTACCAAGCCAATTCTTATACTGGGAAGTAAACAAGCATCCGGGGACCGGTTTCTGGCATTTCAGACGTCTTCGGCCCGGCTTGCTTGAATCCCGATGGTGCAGTGAGCAAGGGACTCACACCTGAGTATACCCTTCCACGCTTATGCTGGACAAAACGGTTCAGAAAAGGGGGTGGTGATGGACAGAGTATCTGAATTAAGCAGAACACTCCTACCTAGTCCAAAGATCAGGGCATGATCCATCACCGTTTTTTAGCTCACTGCACCATCCCAGCTCAGAACCCGGCTATATGCAAATTAGTCTGTCCCTGGCTCAGTGCATCATGGGAACAGGGCAGACCAAACTACCAAGCCAATTCTTATACTGGGAAGGAAACAAGCTTCCGGGGACCGGTTTCTGGCATTTCAGCCGTCTTCGGCCCGGCTTGCTTGAATCCTGATGGTGCAGTGAGCAAGGGACTCACATCTGAGTATACCCTTCCACGCTTATGGTGGACAAAACGGTTCAGAAAAGAGGGTGGTGATGGACAGAGTATCTGAATTAAGCAGAACACTCCTACCCAGTCCAAAGATCAGGGCTTGATCCATCACCGTTTTTTAGCTCACTGCACCATCCCAGCTCAGAACCCGGCTATATGCAAATTAGTCTGTCCCTGGCTCAGTGCATCATGGGAACAGGGCAGACCAAACTACCAAGCCAATTCTTATACTGGGAAGGTAACAAGCTTCCAGGGACCGGTTTCTGGCATTTCAGACGTCTTCGGCCCGGCTTGCTTGAATCCCGATGGTGCAGTGAGCAAGGAACTCACACCTGAGTATACCCTTCCACGCTTATGGTGGACAAAACGGTTCAGAAAAGGGGGTGGTGATGGACAGAGTATCTGAATTAAGCAGAACACTCCTACCCAGTCCAAAGATCAGGGCTTGATCCATCACCGTTTTTTAGCTCACTGCACCATCCCAGCTCAGAACCCGGCTATATGCAAATTAGTCTGTCCCTGGCCCAGTGCATCATGGGAACAGGGCAGACCAAACTACCAAGCCAATTCTTATACTGGGAAGGAAACAAGCTTCCGGGGACCGGTTTCTGGCATTTCAGCCATCTTCGGCCCGGCTTGCTTGAATCCTGATGGTGCAGTGAGCAAGGGACTCACATCTGAGTATACCCTTCCACGCTTATGGTGGACAAAACGGTTCAGAAAAGGGGGTGGTGATGGACAGAGTATCTGAATTAAGCAGAACAGTCCTACCCAGTCCAAAGATCAGGGCTTGATCCATCACCGTTTTTAGCTCACTGCACCATCCCAGCTCAGAACCCGGCTATATGCAAATTAGTTTGTCCCTGGCCCAGTGCATCATGGGAACAGGGCATACCAAACTACCAAGCCAATTCTTATACTGGGAAGGAAACAAGCTTCCTGGGACCGGTTTCTGGCATTTCAGCCGTCTTCGGCCCGGCTTGCTTGAATCCTGATGGTGCAGTGAGCAAGGGACTCACATCTGAGTATACCCTTCCACGCTTATGGTGGACAAAACGGTTCAGTAAATGGGGTGGTGATGGACAGAGTATCTGAATTAAGCAGAACACTCCTACCCAGTCCAAAGATCAGGGCTTCATCAATCACCGTTTTTTAGCTCACCGCACCATACCAGCTCAGAACCCGGCTATATGTAAATTAGTCTGTCCCTGGCCCAGTGCATCATGGGAACAGGGCAGACCAAACTACCAAGCCAATTCTTATACTGGGAAGGAAACAAGCTTCCGGGGACCGGTTTCCGGCATTTCAGCCGTCTTCGGCCCGGCTTGCTTGAATCCTGATGGTGCAGTGAGCAAGGGACTTACATCTGAGTATACCCTTCCACGCTTATGGTGGACAAAACGGTTCAGAAAAGGGGGTGGTGATGGACAGAGTATCTGAATTAAGCAGAACACTCCTACCCAGTCCAAAGATCAGGGCTTGATCCATCGCCGCCCCCTTTTTGAATCGTTTTTGGCCACCACAAGTGTGGCAGGGTGTACTCAGACATGAGTCCCATGCTCACTGCACCACCAGGATTCAAGCAAGCCGGGCCGACGACGGCTGAAATGCCAGAAACCGGTCCCCAGAAGCTTGTCTCCTTCCCGGTGAAGAATTGGCTTGGTAGTTTGGTCTGCCCTGTTTCCATGAGGCACTGGGTCAGACTAATTTGCATATACCCAGGTTCTGAACTGGGGTGATGCAGTGAGCTAAATAACGGTGATGGATCAAGCCCTGATCTCTTCACTGGGTAAGAGTGGTCTGCTTAATTCAGACACTCTATTCATCACCACCCCCCTTTTTAATCGTTTTTGGCCACCACAAGTGTGGCAGTTTATACTGAGACATGAGTCCCTTGCTCACTGCACCACCAGGATTCAAGCAAGCCGGGCCGACGACGGCTGAAATGCCAGAAACCGGTCCCCGGAAGCTTGTCTCCTTTCCGGTGAAGAATTGGCTTGGTATTTTGGTCTGCCCTGTTCCCATGAGGCACTGGGTCAGACTAATTTGCATATATCCAGGTTCTGAACTGGGGTGATGCAGTGAGCTAAATAACGGTGATGGATCAAGCCCTGATCTCTTGACTGGGTAAGAGTGGTCTGCTTAATTCAGACACTCTGTTCATCACCACCCCCTTTTTGATGACAGTCGATAGACAGAAACCGGTCCTAGGATGCTTGATTTCGGTCCAGGGAAGACATGGCTTGGCAGTTCAGGCTGGACTGTTCCTATGAGGCACAGGATCAAGACTGATTTGCATATGGCCATGTCTGAACTGGGGTGGCGTGGTGAGCAAAATAACGATGGATTAAACCCAGATCTGTGACTGGGGGTGAATGTTTTGCCAATGTTCATCATTCCGTCCATCATCTTGTGTGTTTTGCTGTTCGCCCTATGTGGGAATGGTATGCCCAGACGTGGGTCCCGTGCTCACTATGCCACTGGAGTCAAGCTATCCTGGCTGGTGATGACTAATAGCCAGAAACCGGTCCTAGGATGCTTGATTCCTGTCCGGGGAAGCCATGGCTTGGCAGTTCAGGCTGAACTGTTCCTATGAGGCACAGGGTTAAGACTGATTTGCACATGGCCCTGTCTGAACTGGGGTGGCGTGGTGAGCAAAACAACGATGGATTAAACCCAGATATGTGACTGGGGGTGAATGTTTTGCCAATGTTCACCATTCCGTCCATCATCTTGTGTTTTTTTCTATTCGCCCTATGTGGGAACGGTATGCCCAGACGTGGGTCCCGTGCTCACTACCCCACTGGAGTCAAGCTATCCTGGCTGATGACGGCTAATAGCCAAAAACCAGTCCTAGGATGCTTGATTCCGGTCCAGGGAAGACATGGCTTGGCAGTTCGGGCTGGACTGTTCCGATGAGGCAGAGGGTCAAGACTGATTTGGATATGGCCATATTTGAACTGGGTTGGCGTGGTGAGCAAAATAACGATGGATTAAACCCAGATCTGTGACTGGGGGTGAATATTTTGCCAATGTGCAACATTTCGTCCATCATGTTTTGTGTTTTGCTGTTTGCCCTATGTGGGAAGGGTATGCCCTGACGTGGGTCCCGTGCTCACTACCCCACTGAAGTCAAGCTATCCTGGCTGACGACAGTTGATAGCCAGAAACCGGTCCTAGGAGGCTTGATTCCGGTCCAGGGAAGACATGACTTGACAGTTCAGGCTGGACTGTTCCTATGAGGCACAGGGTCAAGACTGATTTGCATATGACCATGTCGGAACTGGGGTGGGGTGGTGTGCAAAATAACAATGGATTAAACCCAAATCTGTGACTGGGGGCGAATGTTTTGCCAATGTGCAACAATCCGCTCATCATCTTGTGTGTTTTGCTGTTCGCCCTATGTGGGAATGGTATGCCCAGACGTGGGTCCCGTGCTCACTATGCCACTGGAGTCAAGCTATCCTGGCTGGTGATGACTAATAGCCAGAAACCGGTCCTAGGATGCTTGATTCCTGTCCGGGGAAGCCATGGCTTGGCAGTTCAGGCTGAACTGTTCCTATGAGGCACAGGGTTAAGACTGATTTGCACATGGCCCTGTCTGAACTGGGGTGGCGTGGTGAGCAAAACAACGATGGATTAAACCCAGATATGTGACTGGGGGTGAATGTTTTGCCAATGTTCACCATTCCGTCCATCATCTTGTGTTTTTTTCTATTCGCCCTATGTGGGAACGGTATGCCCAGACGTGGGTCCCGTGCTCACTACCCCACTGGAGTCAAGCTATCCTGGCTGATGACGGCTAATAGCCAAAAACCAGTCCTAGGATGCTTGATTCCGGTCCAGGGAAGACATGGCTTGGCAGTTCGGGCTGGACTGTTCCGATGAGGCAGAGGGTCAAGACTGATTTGGATATGGCCATATTTGAACTGGGTTGGCGTGGTGAGCAAAATAACGATGGATTAAACCCAGATCTGTGACTGGGGGTGAATATTTTGCCAATGTGCAACATTTCGTCCATCATGTTTTGTGTTTTGCTGTTCGCCCTATGTGGGAAGGGTATGCCCTGACGTGGGTCCCGTGCTCACTACCCCACTGAAGTCAAGCTATCCTGGCTGACGACAGTTGATAGCCAGAAACCGGTCCTAGGAGGCTTGATTCCGGTCCAGGGAAGACATGACTTGACAGTTCAGGCTGGACTGTTCCTATGAGGCACAGGGTCAAGACTGATTTGCATATGACCATGTCGGAACTGGGGTGGGGTGGTGTGCAAAATAACAATGGATTAAACCCAAATCTGTGACTGGGGGCGAATGTTTTGCCAATGTGCAACAATCCGCTCATCATCTTGTGTTTTTGCTTTTCGCCATATGTGGGAAGGGTATGCCCAGACGTGGGTCCCATGTTCACTACACCACTGAGTCAAGCTATCCTGGCTGATGACGGCTGATAGCCAGAAACCGATCCTAGGATGCTTGATTCAGGTCCAGGGAAGACATGGCTTGGCAGTTCGGGCTGGACTTGTCCTATGAGGCACAGGGTCAAGACTGATTTGAATAAGGCCATGTCTGAACTGGGGTGGCGTGGTGAGCTTAATAACAATGGATTAAACCCAGATCTGTGACTCGGGGTTAATGTTTTGCCAATGTGCAACTTTCCGTCCATCATCTTGTGTGTTTTGCTGTTCGCCCTATGATAGAAGGGTATGCCCAGACGTGGGTACCGTGCTCACTATGCCACTGGAGTCAAGCTATCCTGGCTATTGATGGCTGATAGCCAGAAACCGGTCTAAGGATGCTTGATTCCGGTCCAGGAAAGACATGGCTTGGCAGTTCGGGCTGGACTTTTACTATGAGGCACAGGGTAAAGACTGATTTGCATATGGCCATGTCTGAACTGAGGCGGCTTGGTGAGCAAAATAACAATGGATTAAGCCCAGATCTGTGACTGGGGGTGAATGTTTTGCCAATGTTCAACATTCCGTCCATCATCTTGTGTGTTTTGCTGTTCGCCCTATGTGGGAACGGTATACCCAGACGTGGGTCCCGTGCTCACTACGGCACTGGAGTTAAGCTATGCTGGCTGATGGTGGCTAATAGCCAGAAACCGGTCCTAGGATGCTTGATTCCGGTCCAGGGAAGACATGGCTTGGCAGTTCGGGCTGGACTGTTCCTATGAGGCACAGTGTCAAGACTGATTTGCCTATGGCCATGTCTGAACTGGGGTGGCGTGGTGAGCAAAATAATGATGCATTAAACCCAGATCTGTGACTGGGGGTGAATGTTTTGCCAATGTGCAACATGTCGTCCATCATCTTGTGTGTTTTGCTGTTCGCCCTATGTGGGAAGGGTATGCCCAGATGTGGGTCCCGTGCTCACTACCCCACTGGAGTCAAGCTATCCTGGCTGATGATGGTTGATAGCCAGAAACCGGTCCTAGGATGCTTGATTCCGGTCCAGGGAAGACATGGCTTGGCAGTTCAGGCTGGACTGTTCCTATGAGGCACTGGATCAAGACTGATTTGCATATGGCCATGTCTGAACTGGGGTGTAGTGGTGAGCAAAATAACGATGGATTAAACCCAGATCTGTGACTGGGGGTGAATGTTTTGCCAATGTTCACCATTCCGTCCATCATCTTGTGTTTTTTTCTGTTCGCCCTATGTGGGAACGGTATGCCCAGACGTGGGTCCCGTGCTCACTATGCCACTGGAGTCAAGCTATCCTGGCTGATGACAGCTAATAGCCAAAAACCGGTCCTAGGATGCTTGATTCCGGTCCAGGGAAGACATGGCTTGGCAGTTCGGGCTGGACTGTTCCGATGAGGCAGAGAGTCAAGACTGATTTGCATATGGCCATATTTGAACTGGGTTGGCGTGGTGAGCAAAATAACGATGGATTAAACCCAGATCTGTGACTGGGGGTGAATATTTTGCCAATGTGCAACATTTCGTCCATCATGTTTTGTGTTTTGCTGTTCGCCCTATGTGGGAAGGGTATGCCCTGACGTGGGTCCCGTGCTCACTACCCCACTGAAGTCAAGCTATCCTGGCTGACGACAGTTGATAGCCAGAAACCGGTCCTAGGATGCTTGATTCCGGTCCAGGGAAGACATGGCTTGGCAGTTCAGGCTGGACTGTTCCTATGAGGCACAGGGTCAAGACTGATTTGCATATCGCCATGTCTGAACTGGGGTGGGGTGGTGTGCAAAATAACGATGGATTAAACCCAAATCTGTGACTGGGGGCGAATGTTTTGCCAATGTGCAACATTCCGCCCATCATCTTGTGTTTTTGCTTTTCGCCATATGTGGGAAGGGTATGCCCAGACGTGGGTCCCATGTTCACTACGCCACTGGAGTCAAGCTATCCTGGCTGATGACGGCTGATAGCCAGAAACCGGTCTAAGGATGCTTGATTTCGGTCCAGGGAAGACATGGCTTGGCAGTTCGGGCTGGACTTTTACTATGAGGCACAGGGTAAAGACTGATTTGCATATGGCCATGTCTGAACTGAGGTGGCTTGGTGAGCAAAATAACAATGGATTAAGCCCAGATCTGTGACTGAGGGTGAATGTTTTGCCAATGTTCAACATTCCGTCCATCATCTTGTGTGTTTTGCTGTTCGCCCTATGTGGGAACGGTATGCCCAGACGTGGGTCCCGTGCTCACTACCCCACTGGAGTCAAGATATCCTGGCTGATGATGGTTGATAGCCAGAAACCGGTCCTAGGATGCTTGATTCCGGTCCAGGGAACACATGGCTTGGCAGTTCAGGCTCGACTGTTCCTATGAGGCACTGGGTCAAGACTGATTTGCATATGGCCAGGTCTGAACTGGGGTGGAGTGGTGAGCAAAATAACGATGGATTAAACCCAGATCTGTGACTGGGGGTGAATGTTTTGCCAATATGCAACATTCCGCCCATCATCTTGTCTGTTTTGCTTTTCGCCCTATGTGGGAAGGGTATGCCCAGACATGGGTCCCATGCTCACTATGCCACTGGAGTCAAGCTATCCTGGCTGATGACGGCTGGTAGCCAGAAAAAGGTCCTAGGATGCTTGATTCCGGTCCAGGGAAGACATGGCTTGGCAGTTCGAGCTGGACTTTTTCTATGAGGCACAGGGTCAAGACTGATTTGTATATGGCCAGGTCTGACATGGGGTGGCGTGGTGAGCAAAATAAAGATGGAATACACTCAGATCTGTGACTCTGGGTGAATGTTTTGCCAATGTGCAACTTCCTGTCCATCATCTTGTGTGTTTTGCTGTTCGCCCTATGTTGGAAGGGTATGCCCAGACGTGGGAACCGTGCTCCCTAACTGGAGTCAAGCTATCCTGGCTATTGACGGCTGATAGCCAGAAACCGGTCCTAGGATGCTTGATTCTGCTCCAGGGAAGACATGGCTTGGCAGTTCGGGCTGGACTGTTCCTATAAGGCACAGGGTCAAGACTGATTTGCATAAGGCCATGTCTGAAGTGAGGTTGTGTGGTGGGCAAAATAACAATGTAGTAAACCCAGATCTGTGACTTGGGGTGAATGTGCCAATGTGCAACATGCCATCCATCTTCTTGTGTGTTTTGCTGTTTGCCATATGTGGGAAGGGTATGCACAGACGTTGGTCCCCTGCTCACTACGCCACTGGAGTCAAGCTACCCTGGCTGATGACTGCTGATAGCCAGAAACCGGTCCTAGGATGCTTGATTCCGGTCCAGGGAAGACATGGCTTGGCAGTTCGGGCTGGACTGCTCCTATGAGGCACAGGGCCAAGACTGATTTGCATATGGCCATGTCTGAATTAGAGTGGCGTGGTGAGCAAAATAACAATGGATTAAACCCAGATCTGTGACTGGGGGTGAATGTTTTGCCAATGTGCAACATTCTGTCCATCATTTTGTGTGTTTTGCTGTTCGCCCTATGTGGGAAGGGTATGCCCAGACGTGGGTCCCGTGCTCACTACGCCACTGGAGTCAAGCTATCCTGGCTGATGACAGCTGATAGCCAGAAAATGGTCCTAGGATGCTTGATTCCGGTCCATGAAAGACATAGCTTGGCAGTTCGGGCTGGACTGGTCCTATGAGGCACAGGGTCAAGACTGATTTGCATATGGCCATCTCTGAACTTGGGTGGCGTGGTGAGCAAAATAACGATGGATTAAACCCAGATCTGTGACAGGGGGTGAATGCTTTGCCCATGTGCAACATTCCGTCCATCATCTTGTGTGTTTTGCTGTTCGCCCTATGT
>NW_028250903.1:0-10092 GCF_964263255.1 Lissotriton vulgaris | reverse complement strand
CAGCCCTGGGGTATGGGATCCCTGGACCATGAAAGGCTCAGGGCAGGGGGCTGCGCTTTTCTTTGAAGTACCTTTATCTATCTAAGAGGGGGGTTAAACCCAATGAATCCACATGGGACCTGGGTGCTATATGGTGTATGAAAGAAGGGTCCCTGTGGAACTATATAGGTTTACTTGAGTTTATTATAGAAAAATCAAAGTAGTAACAAACAATGCCAATTAATCACATTGAATGAACCATATCATTTGGTAAATAAAAGTGCCCCAAGAAAGGAAATGGGAGTGGGATAGCGTGATGCTGTGAAGGAAAAGGACAGTGAGGAAATAAAGTTGATGACAACTTATGTATTTCGAAATGAATTCAAAATGCAGTGCAGTTTCGAGGCTTCAGATCCCTGAGCCGAAACAAGGGATCGTAACATATCCCAAAAGTTTTAAACAATTTCTGTTGACACAGGAGTATTCAAATTAATGCGGGAGTGTCAACTGAACAAAAATTGGAGCAAGTGGACTTGTTTGCAGTCAGCAATCTTGGGAAGGCTGCAACTTAGAGCTCCGTGTTTTCATAGAGAAGATGCGGCATATCTGATGCGATCTTTTGCGACGCACCACCGTCTGGCTCAATTGTGTAGAAACGAGTCAAACTAAGGAAATTGGATAAATCTAACCCTCACGGGCTGTATAGATACAGCCTTTTGGACCAACGTGATTGATGTGGACATAGCCATGCCACTTGCTCGATCTGAGCAGATACTGTAGTGCTCCCCTGTTGTTTACCCTGTCCTGATGAAGACCCCGATGTAAGGCAACATACACGCCTACAAATGTAGCGTGGGGTCGAAAAGTCGACGGCTACTTCCAATTTTTGTTCAGTTGACACTCCCGCATTAATTTGAATACTCCTGTGTCAACAGAAATTGTTTAAAACTTTTGGGATATGTTACGATCCCTTGTTTCGGCTCAGGGATCTGAAGCCTCGAAACTGCGCTGCATTTTGAATTAATTTCGAAATACATAAGTTGTCAACTTTATTTCCTCACTGTCCTTTTCCTTCACAGCATCACGCTATCCCACTCCCATTTCCTTTCTTGGGGCACTTTTATTTACCAAATGATATGGTTCATTCATTGTGATTAATTGACATTGTTTGTTACTACTTTTCTTTGAAGTACCAGCCCTCCGGATGGGGTCTCCAGGGCCTTTTAAAGGCTTCAGGGGCGGAGCTGTGAAGTCCCCCTTCCCTTACATTTTGATTTGGCCCCCAGGGGATGGAATCCCCCATCCTCCTTAGGCTCAGGTAGGGGGGCAGCTCAACCCCTTCCCCTTAGTTAAAACATTGGGCCCTGGGGGTTGGGGTCCCCGGAGCTAAAATCAGCTTGTGGATTCGGACCATTTATCCATCTCCCCTTCAATAATATACCCAGACCGTTGGGGTTCAGGCATAAAAATGGTCATGAGGAGTGGGGCCCTTCTCACGCCCTCCTTATATATATATATGTTGAATAACCACAGTGACCAAAATTGCCATTTTTACAGACTTTTACTCCTACACAGAAGCTTGCATTTCGATCAATTTCTTTTGGAGACAAATCATGTGAAATATGCTTTTGATAACGATGTGATGAATAGACATTTTTACACTGTGGAAACAGCCGTCTCCCTTTAAGGGATAGAGGACCTATGGCGTGTGGCTTTGGCTCTACATAAAATAACGTAGGCGCAAACTTGAAACTTTTCATTTTTAATGGTAGCCACTATGGCGTGAATGAATTGCTTATACATGCTGTCTTCTTGAATTGAATGTAATGGAAATCAACACAGCACAAACAACAGTTTCCTTACTTTTTTAACATAACCTATTATATTGTAATTATTTTTTAGGTTTATTGTTATATATATACAGGCTGTCTTTACCAAATGGGTACAATATTTATTTATTTATTGTTCCAATGAAGCAATTTGCACAGTATTTCTTCCATGTTTGCACTTTGTTATCTTGCACTGCCACTTTAAAAGTCTGCCTATGAGTTTGCAGCACGTCATGTGATCAAGCCTCTAACTTAGGCGAAACGCGTTATGGCGACCGCGCTGGCACAAATGAAATAAATAACACTTCTGCACCGGCAATTTAAAGGGTCTACTCCTCGTCATTTTCTTGTCAACTAGCAGCGGCAGCTTGGCGATTTCTTCGATATCGTGGTACCCAAGGCTTTCATGGTACAAGTGAGACCCCTCCCCTCCTTGGGTGACGCTGCAGAAAGCCACTGATTCGGACTTGTTCCAGATTGCATATACTATCTCAAGTGAGGAGGAAGCCGCAACGAGCCCCTGTGAAGCCGTGCATTGACTACCTGAGAAGGAAGCCAGAGTTTCTTGTTCCGGGGCTCCAGAGGTGATTCCTGGAAATTGGTCCCAGGTAGGACTACGGAATTAGCAGTGGGGAGAGTGCGTGGTAATAGGTTGGACATTCTTTTTTTTAAAAGCCTTGAGAGCCGTTTCTTAAGGGTGCATTGAAATTATATTGCCTAAACTCAATAGCGCATTGAAAAATGTCCGCCGACGTGCTGCGGAGCCGAGCGGAGGCAGCAGACTGCATGTTTTTGGATTCCCCAGCCGGGGGATCAGCGAATACAACACCAGTAAGCCATGAGACCGGTAGCACCACCACGAGGGATTTGTTCAGGAAGTTGGAGCAGCTCATGCAAGTGGTGGGAGCACCGGTCTCTCTCACGTTACTTGGAAGTTGGACGTGTGCCAAGGGGGCTACGAATTACGATTGCCCCGAGTTATGACAACCCGGACCCTACCATGTTATCAGAGTGGGCGGATGCCAATCTGGAGTCTTCAGGCAAACTGCTCCATATTTTGGTCAAATATGCGGAGAGTGACCGCATTAAATTACTAGAAGAAATCAACATATTAGAACAAGAGCTTATCAAATTACAAATCACTGATCAAATTTCCAAAATGAGGACCAACATAATGAGCAGGCTTAACAAAGAGGAAGAAGTCATAAAAAAGAGAAAAGCTTTCAAATTTGAAAGAGACCGGTTGGATTACCAGAACGGACACTTTTTCACATTTGCCCGACGTTATGAGGCTGTCAAAGCTAGGGCACGAGGTAATAAAACTGCCCAGCGTACAACAAGTGCAATAGTGGTTTCATCAGCCTCATTTTCAGACCTCAATTCGGCTGCGGAAAGCGATCTGGAAGTGGACCCAATCAGAGATTCGAACCTGGGTTTACAAAGCTATCCCTAGCGCAAGAAGTCAACTGCTTGTGCCAGGATCACCGAGAAACTTTGAGGTCTCACAAACCTAAGAGTCAAGAGACAAAGGGCTAACTTCAAACGGAGTGAGCGGAGGAAATGCCATGCCCGCAAATACAAATGGGGGCAAGCCGGTGAAACAAGGTCATTGGAATCGGTTTCAAAGAAAGACGGTGAAAAAACCGAATCAAAATCAGTAATCAATCTCACAGACCTCAAATTAACTGCCGGTGAGACGGTGGTCCTTAATCTGGGGCTATCATATTGCCCACCCTGCAATATGAACTGTGCAGATACAAGGATGGATATCTACAGGTTCACCCGTAAGTTAAAACTAAGCAAATTCTTCCAATCACAACCGAAAAAGAAAAATCTACTTGAAGTTACACATAGCCCAATGATGGCCAATAGTGAAGACCAAAACACCTTTGAGGAAATTTGGGCACTACAAAACGAACAAATATCCGGTCAAACTGGGAGTAGTATGATCCATGTTTCAAGTAGTCAACAGAATACACCCTTTAAGCCCAAATCAACATTCCAGCCAATTATGGTCCATGATAATCTGGACACCTACCAGAAGATAGTAGTACAGGAATTAAAGAAACTATATACCGCCACTAATAAAAAGAAGTTTTGCATCAGTAAACAAAACAGATGCTATAAACAACTTATCAGCAAACTAGAAATGAAGCACAACATAATAGTGAAGCAGGCTGATTAAGGCGGAAACGTAGTCCTGTGGCCTCGCCAAATGTATCTGAAAGAGGCAGAAGTCCACCTGGGGGATTCTACATGCTATCGTAAAAGTAACATTCAAAATTTTAAATTGGCATGGGTGGATCAATATCAGAAACTACAGGCATGGAGAAGTGCGAGTCTGCTTTCGGAGGATGAGTTTTGTTATTTGAAAAAGGAGCATCCTGTGATCCCATCCTTCTATTTAATTCCTAAGGTTCACAAGGGGGCCGACATACCACCTGGCCCATCATTTCAGCAGTTCAACAGAAAATGTATCCAAATACATTGACTTTTTCCTTCAAGACCTAGTTAAGTCTTTGAATTCTTATGTCAAGGATTCCTTTGATTTCCTGCGCAAAGTGGAGCAGTTTTCCTGGGGGCCAGACATGCTGTTATGACTCTCGATGTCTCGGCTCTCTATACCTCCATAAGACACTGCGATGGACTGAGAGCCTTGGAATTTTTTCTCAACAAACGCCCCTCCAATTTAGTGGCTCACAACAAGATGCTACTGAATATGACACAGATGTGACTGGAACAAATCTTTTTCTTCTTCAATGGTGCCATCTACCTGCAGGTCAGAGGTGTGGCGATGGGGGCCTGCTTCTCCCCAGCTACTGAGCTTGCACGTTGGGCTGTGGGAGGAGCAGGTCCTCTTTGGCCAACACCAGGAAATTGTTACCAATAATATTTTACTGTACCTGAGGTATATTGATGATTTATTCGTTGTTTGGAGGGGCACTCCAGAAAGTGCCATGACTTTTGTAGAGGTAATTAATAAGAACAGCATTAATCTGAATTTTACTTCTAACATCAGTTCCAAATCGCTGTGTTTCTTAGATGTAGAGGTCTATGTCGAGAATGGAACCTTGCATCCAGGCTGTATAGAAAACCCAGTGCTGGCAATACGGTATAACATGCCACTAGTCACCATCCAACACATCTGATCCGGAGCATCCCCTTCGGAGAGATGCTTCGGATCAGAAGAATTTGTAGCAATGAGGTAGAATGCGCAGCTGCGCAAGAGGCAAGTAGGCTGCGCTTTTTAGCCAAAGGCTATTCTAACACTAGCCTACTCAAAGCGATTCAACGTACCCAGCCCATTACAAGACAGGCGGCTATGATTCCGAAGGAAAGGACTGAGGTAAGGGTAGGTCTAGTCGAAGACAAGGTTCCTGAGATATCCTCGCGCATTATATTGACGTACAATCGCCAGCACGGAGAGTTAAGAAAGATCTTGTATAAAAGTTGGAACCTTGTCCAAAGTGATCCAATTATTGGACAGAAGGTGACCAGCAAGCCATTACTTACTTTCCGTAGATTGCCATCTATGGCCAAAGCACTAGTAAGGAACGCCTTGGAGCCACAATTGTCTACAACCTGGTTGTCTTTAAGTAAGGGTTTTAAAACATGCCCCCAGTGTAAGGTCTGTCGCTATGGGAGCAATAGGACACATTACAGCAGTCTCTTTCGACAGGAGCCCATGCCTATCAATAAGAGATTGTTAGAACTGGCTATGTCTGGTAGGCTAAGGCTGACGCCAAAGCCAGGCAGAAACCACCATTCTAGTCAGGGCAAGGAAGTCACACGCCAAGATAACCCTTGCTCACCCCCTTGGCAGCTTGGCACGAGCAGTAAGGCTAAACTCGGAGGTAATGTGTAAAGCATTTGCGCCAGCACACAACAGCAACAACATACTAGGCACACCACAAAAGGAACTCCACACAAGGTTATTTATAAAATAACTTTTGTATTGTAAAAACACATCAGATAGTATCACACATGTACATTGTGCCAACTGGCACAGGCAATATTCACAAGGGATTATTTACAGGACAGGGCCACATGGGCCACTGTCAGAATCAGAAATAGCACTTTTAGAACTTAGAATAATAAAGAATAAAATGGTAATCAAAAGATCACAACCAGTATCCACTAGTAACAGGAACCATGACCTCACTTAGACCACCTGTACTAAAAAGAACAACCACCTAAGAATAAAATAAATTTAGGGGTATAAACAAGAACACCTTACCCATGATGCATGAAACACATTCAGAGGAGTAATAAAGAGAAACACATGATGCCTAAAACATTCAGAGGTGTAAGGACAACCACCTAAGTATCACACAGCATTTAGGGGTCTAGGAAGGAACTCATTACCCATGATGCATAAATATACATTCAGAGGAGTAGTAAAGAGAAACACATGATGCATAAACCTACACATTCAGCGGTGTTAAGAATAAGGCACATGATGCATCACAAACACATTCAGAGGTGCAGCGCTAGGAGACACATGACGCCTAAAACATTCAGAGGTGCAGCGCAGGAAAGAAAGACACATGATGCATAAAAACATTCAGAGGTGTAAGACAAGGGAAACACATGATGCATAAACCTACACATTCAGCGGTGTTCAGAACAAAGCACATGATGCAATAAAAATACATTCAGAGGTGCAGCGCAAGAAGTCACATGATGCCTAAAACATTCAGAGGTGCAGCACAGGGAAAAGGAAGACACATGATGCCTAAAAACATTCAGAGGTGCCAGAACAATTCAATAGCGCAAAAATCACATGATGCCTAAAAACATTCAGAGGTGCAGGAATAACACATGATGCAAGAAAACACATTCAGAGGTGCAATAACCATACAATTGCGCAAAAACTCACATAAGCCACTACCTGTGGCAGTCCCTAGGCCAACTGGCCTTGTTGGGGCTCAGACGCCCTGTGTCCAAATGTCAGGGCGCGCTGCCAAGCAGCGCCAGTCCAAGCACAAGCCTAAACGTAGCAGGTGCCCACTACTTGCTGGGCACCTGAGAAACACACAAGACCTAAACGGTGCAGCTGCCCACTAATTGCTGGGCAGCTGGGGATCTTCAAAACTGCCCCAGGGCCCTCACTGACCCTTAGGCGCAAACTGCGCCAACTATAGGAGCCACACAGGCTCTGAAGTACTCGTGCCCCCGTTGGAGCCTACACAGGCTCTGAACATCATGGGGCAGGGAGCCTCTCAGGACTCTAAAAACAAAAAAAGCCCCCACGAGCCTCTCTGGGCTCGCAACACAATGTGGGCACTTGGATCCTCTCAGGGCTCCGAACATCAATTATGCCCCTGAGCCTCGTGGGATCCTCAAACACTGATGCGGCGCTTTAAGCTTCTCAGGGCTCTCACACCGTTGGAGCGGCCCGCTGCCATCCGGGGCCGCTCTGACAAAGGGAACTGCCCAGGCAAAGCCCCACTCACCGGGTCTCACGAGGCAGCTCCTCTGTCTCCCTGGGGCAGGCGCCGACAATGCGCCTCAGGCCCCCTGGCTCTCACCGTCTCGCTGTGAGGCGGCCGCTCCCCTTCGCCGGCGCTTCCTTCTCTCCCCGGGACTCCCTCAGCACACGGGAGCCCCAACAGCAGGCCACGCGTCTTCTCCTCTTCCCGGGGCTCCCTCCTACTCACGGGAGCCCCGTGAGCACCAGCAGCCTTCCTCCTTCGGGCCGCGGCCCCCGAGGGCGGGACTTCCCGTCCTTCTCCGAGGGGGCCACGCTAGGATTGGCCGGCCGACCCAGCACTTACGGGTCGCCGCAGGCAGCGCGGCGGCCCGTTTCAGGGACTCAGAGGCTGGGGGGAATTTACCGAGGAGTGGGCTCCCTCGAGTAAAAATATAAAAATAGCAAAATAAGCGAGGTGGGCACTCGCTAGGGCCACCATAAGCAAGGTGGGCACCTGCAAAGTAAATAAAGCGCTCACAGCGCTAAGGGCAGGGAAAACAGCGATCCCAAGTGCTAGAGGAGAAATCAAGCGCTCCTAAGCGCTAGCAGGAACCCACAAAGTCCAGGACAAAGAGAGGGAGCACCAACAGCTCCTAGAGATGACCCCTACAGCATGAAGGGTCCCAGCCACACAGGACAGGGCTTCCAGGGCAAAGCAAAAGTCCCCCATCCTTCCAGGACAGGCAGAGGGGTCCCCAAGAAGCTCTCCAGGCATCCAGGGGCTGGGCAGCGCCCGCCCCTGGTAGATTCAAGTCAGAAACAAGAACATTTTGGAAGGGAACACAGCCCCTTCTTATACACAGAAAAGTCTTTGAAGTCTTTGTGTAGGCAGTGTGAGAACCAGCTAGAACTGGTCATAGGGAAGTCCCTTCAGTATCAGGGACAGAGGTGACAGTCGCCCAGCGGGGGGTGGAGCCAGCATTGTTGCCAGGCAGGCACAGCCCTTCACTATCAGGTGCTATCTCCTCCCACTTCCCTGGCAGCAGATGCTGCCTTTCATCCACGGGCTGACTCAGACAACCTCCTGGGCTCTCCAGCCCCTGTCACCCTCAAACCAGACAGTCAATCCACAAGCAGGCCCAGGCACTCCTGACCCAGGCTCACCAGCCAATCACACGCCAGACACAAATTACACAAATATGCCAACTTCTAAAAGTGGCACTTCTAGACTAGACACAATCATGCCACATATACCATTTCGCAGCATTCAGCCTCACGAGTTCTCTCATACCAAACTCGCCCCTGCACTCCCCACACATCAGGAACTACCATGGGCATACATATTCCCCATTCATTCCTATGGGAGGGCAGGTCACTCACCACACATACACAGAGAGCTCAAGCACTTTACACTGTACCACAGTGAAAAAGTGTGCAAAGGCCTAAAATCACCAACACCAGGTCACAGAAACAGGCTAGGAAAAAGCAAAAAGTCTCTGGGTGAACCTTCCTAAAGGGCCGGGTCCAACAGAGATTAACATGCAGGACAGACTATGCCGTTTATGTGCTGGAGTGTCCATGTGGGTTGAGGTATGTGGGTAGTACCCGACTACCCACCCACAAGCGGATACTCCAGCACATACGTGCTAATGTGGGGCACGACCAGACCTATCCGGTTGCCAGGCATTTTGAAGTCAAACACTCAGGGAGTCCTGGACAGCTCCAGTACTATGTCATTGACACAGTAGTAGCCTCTAGGAGAGGAGGGGACCGAGAGGCTAAACTCCTTGAGACTAGATACATACTGGAGCTCAACACAAAGAATCCTAATGGATTGAATGATAGAGAGGATCTTTACACCTGCATCTAGGATTCCTGAGTATTTTTTAGCCTGTCCGGATAATGATATTAACTGATTGTTTTTATTATTTCAGTAATTTTTTATTGAAAATAAAGAGCATATTTACAAAGATATTAAGTAATACTGGTATTTCGACTTTATAATGATCTGTTTGTCTTTCACTTTTGCATGTTTTTTGCACTTTGCACATCACTATTAGCACTTTAACCAATTGGGCAGACATATATCCAGTGGAGGGCCCACATGGGCTTTATTCTTTTGGAGACAAATCATGTGAAATATGCTTTTGATAACGATGTGATGAATAGACATTTTTACATTGTGCAAACAGCCGTCTACCTTTAAGGGATAGAGGACCTATGGCGTGTGGGTTTGGCCCTACATAAAATAACGTAGGGGCAAACTTAAAACTTTTTATTTTTAATGGTAGCGACTATGGCGTGAATGAATTGCTTATACATGCTGTCTTCTTGAATTGAATGTAATGGAAATGAACACAGCACAAACAACAGTTTCCTTACTTTTTTAACATAACCTATTATATCGTCATTATTTTTTAGGTTTATTGTTATATATATACAGGCTGTCTTTAACAAATGGGTACAATATTTATTTATTTATTTATTCATTGTTCTAATGAAGCAATTTGCACAGTATTTCTTCCATGTTTGCACTTTGTTATCTTGCACTGCCACTTTAAAAGTCTGCCTATGGGTTTGCAGCACGTCATGTGAACAAGCCTCTACCTGAGGCGCAACGCGTCATGGCGGACGCGCTGGCACGGATTAAATAAATAATACTTCTGCACCAGCAATTTAAAGGGTCTACTCCTCGTCATCTTCTTATCAACTAGCGGCGGCAGCTTGCAGTGTGGCGATTTCTTCGATATATATAAATATATATATATATATATATATATATATATATATATATATATATATATATATATATATATATATATATATATAAAATGGCACATGCCATTTTTTTTTCTTTTTTCCCCTACAATC
>NW_028250902.1:0-62823 GCF_964263255.1 Lissotriton vulgaris | reverse complement strand
ACGGACCATTTTCCACATTTCTGAAGCATGACGTAATGGGGGGGTGTTATCTCTTTTGTCGAAAATCAGCCGTTTTTGCTCGAACATTAAATGCCTCCAAATGGTATTTAATTAACTTCCCGGGGTGAAGAAACCCTTTTTGAGAACTCAGAGTGAGTAAATTGGCCATTTTCATGCACTTTTAACCATTCCATAAATCTTGTGTTTTGGGCCCCTGGAAGCATGAAAATCACTTTAAACATGCTAATTTTAGCTCTAACACTGATGATCCACCTACAAATGTGAACTGACGTTCAAAAATAAAACATTTGAAAACGGACCATTTTCCACATTTCTGAAGCATGACGTAATGGGGGGGTGTTATCTCTTTTGTCGAAAATCAGCCGTTTTTGCTCGAACATTAAATGCCTCCAAATGGTATTTAATTAACTTCCCGGGGTGAAGAAACCCTTTTTGAGAACTCAGAGTGAGTAAATTGGCCATTTTCATGCACTTTTAACCATTCCATAAATCTTGTGTTTTGGGCCCCTGGAAGCATGAAAATCACTTTAAACATGCTAATTTTAGCTCTAACACTGATGATCCACCTACAAATGTGAACTGACGTTCAAAAATAAAACATTTGAAAACGGACCATTTTCCACATTTCTGAAGCATGACGTAATGGGGGGGTGTTATCTCTTTTGTCGAAAATCAGCCGTTTTTGCTCGAACATTAAATGCCTCCAAATGGTATTTAATTAACTTCCCGAGCCCCTGGAAGCATGAAAATCACTTTAAACATGCTAATTTTAGCTCTAACACTGATGATCCACCTACAAATGTGAACTGACGTTCAAAAATAAAACATTTGAAAACGGACCATTTTCCACATTTCTGAAGCATGACGTAATGGGGGGGTGTTATCTCTTTTGTCGAAAATCAGCCGTTTTTGCTCGAACATTAAATGCCTCCAAATGGTATTTAATTAACTTCCCGGGGTGAAGAAACCCTTTTTGAGAACTCAGAGTGAGTAAATTGGCCATTTTCATGCACTTTTAACCATTCCATAAATCTTGTGTTTTGGGCCCCTGGAAGCATGAAAATCACTTTAAACATGCTAATTTTAGCTCTAACACTGATGATCCACCTACAAATGTGAACTGACGTTCAAAAATAAAACATTTGAAAACGGACCATTTTCCACATTTCTGAAGCATGACGTAATGGGGGGGTGTTATCTCTTTTGTCGAAAATCAGCCGTTTTTGCTCGAACATTAAATGCCTCCAAATGGTATTTAATTAACTTCCCGAGCCTCTGGAAGCATGAAAATCACTTTAAACATGCTAATTTTAGCTCTAACACTGATGATCCACCTACAAATGTGAACTGACGTTCAAAAATAAAACATTTGAAAACGGACCATTTTCCACATTTCTGAAGCATGACGTAATAGGGGGGGGTTATCTCTTTTGTCGAAAATCAGCCGTTTTTGCGCGAACATTAAATGCCTCCAAATGGTATTTAATTAACTTCCCGGGGTGAAGAAACCCTTTTTGAGAACTCAGAGTGAGTAAATTGGCCATTTTCATGCACTTTTAACCATTCCATAAATCTTGTGTTTTGGGCCCCTGGAAGCATGAAAATCACTTTAAACATGCTAATTTTAGCTCTAACACTGATGATCCACCTACAAATGTGAACTGACGTTCAAAAATAAAACATTTGAAAACGGACCATTTTCCACATTTCTGAAGCATGACGTAATGGGGGGGTGTTATCTCTTTTGTCGAAAATCAGCCGTTTTTGCTCGAACATTAAA
Source organism: Lissotriton vulgaris (assembly GCF_964263255.1). Lineage (NCBI taxonomy): Eukaryota > Metazoa > Chordata > Amphibia > Caudata > Salamandridae > Lissotriton > Lissotriton vulgaris. The sequence goes on along the minus strand of NW_028250902.1, from coordinate 61,022 downwards.
TGCCTCCAAATGGTATTTAATTAACTTCCCGAGACCCTGGAAGCATGAAAATCACTTTAAACATGCTAATTTTAGCTCTAACACTGATGATCCACCTACAAATGTGAACTGACGTTCAAAAATAAAACATTTGAAAACGGACCATTTTCCACATTTCTGAAGCATGACGTAATAGGGGGGGGGTTATCTCTTTTGTCGAAAATCAGCCGTTTTTGCGCGAACATTAAATGCCTCCAAATGGTATTTAATTAACTTCCCGGGGTGAAGAAACCCTTTTTGAGAACTCAGAGTGAGTAAATTGGCCATTTTCATGCACTTTTAACCATTCCATAAATCTTGTGTTTTGGGCCCCTGGAAGCATGAAAATCACTTTAAACATGCTAATTTTAGCTCTAACACTGATGATCCACCTACAAATGTGAACTGACATTCAAAAATAAAACATTTGAAAACGGACCATTTTCCACATTTCTGAAGCATGACGTAATGGGGGGGTGTTATCTCTTTTGTCGAAAATCAGCCGTTTTTGCTCGAACATTAAATGCCTCCAAATGGTATTTAATTAACTTCCCGGGGTGAAGAAACCCTTTTTGAGAACTCAGAGTGAGTAAATTGGCCATTTTCATGCACTTTTAACCATTCCATAAATCTTGTGTTTTGGGCCCCTGGAAGCATGAAAATCACTTTAAACATGCTAATTTTAGCTCTAACACTGATGATCCACCTACAAATGTGAACTGACGTTCAAAAATAAAACATTTGAAAACGGACCATTTTCCACATTTCTGAAGCATGACGTAATGGGGGGGTGTTATCTCTTTTGTCGAAAATCAGCCGTTTTTGCTCGAACATTAAATGCCTCCAAATGGTATTTAATTAACTTCCCGGGGTGAAGAAACCCTTTTTGAGAACTCAGAGTGAGTAAATTGGCCATTTTCATGCACTTTTAACCATTCCATAAATCTTGTGTTTTGGGCCCCTGGAAGCATGAAAATCACTTTAAACATGCTAATTTTAGCTCTAACACTGATGATCCACCTACAAATGTGAACTGACGTTCAAAAATAAAACATTTGAAAACGGACCATTTTCCACATTTCTGAAGCATGACGTAATGGGGGGGTGTTATCTCTTTTGTCGAAAATCAGCCGTTTTTGCTCGAACATTAAATGCCTCCAAATGGTATTTAATTAACTTCCCGGGGTGAAGAAACCCTTTTTGAGAACTCAGAGTGAGTAAATTGGCCATTTTCATGCACTTTTAACCATTCCATAAATCTTGTGTTTTGGGCCCCTGGAAGCATGAAAATCACTTTAAACATGCTAATTTTAGCTCTAACACTGATGATCCACCTACAAATGTGAACTGACGTTCAAAAATAAAACATTTGAAAACGGACCATTTTCCACATTTCTGAAGCATGACGTAATGGGGGGGTGTTATCTCTTTTGTCGAAAATCAGCCGTTTTTGCTCGAACATTAAATGCCTCCAAATGGTATTTAATTAACTTCCCGAGCCCCTGGAAGCATGAAAATCACTTTAAACATGCTAATTTTAGCTCTAACACTGATGATCCACCTACAAATGTGAACTGACGTTCAAAAATAAAACATTTGAAAACGGACCATTTTCCACATTTCTGAAGCATGACGTAATGGGGGGGTGTTATCTCTTTTGTCGAAAATCAGCCGTTTTTGCTCGAACATTAAATGCCTCCAAATGGTATTTAATTAACTTCCCGGGGTGAAGAAACCCTTTTTGAGAACTCAGAGTGAGTAAATTGGCCATTTTCATGCACTTTTAACCATTCCATAAATCTTGTGTTTTGGGCCCCTGGAAGCATGAAAATCACTTTAAACATGCTAATTTTAGCTCTAACACTGATGATCCACCTACAAATGTGAACTGACGTTCAAAAATAAAACATTTGAAAACGGACCATTTTCCACATTTCTGAAGCATGACGTAATGGGGGGGTGTTATCTCTTTTGTCGAAAATCAGCCGTTTTTGCTCGAACATTAAATGACTCCAAATGGTATTTAATTAACTTCCCGAGCCCCTGGAAGCATGAAAATCACTTTAAACATGCTAATTTTAGCTCTAACACTGATGATCCACCTACAAATGTGAACTGACGTTCAAAAATAAAACATTTGAAAACGGACCATTTTCCACATTTCTGAAGCATGACGTAATAGGGGGGGGGGTTATCTCTTTTGTCGAAAATCAGCCGTTTTTGCGCGAACATTAAATGCCTCCAAATGGTATTTAATTAACTTCCCGGGGTGAAGAAACCCTTTTTGAGAACTCAGAGTGAGTAAATTGGCCATTTTCATGCACTTTTAACCATTCCATAAATCTTGTGTTTTGGGCCCCTGGAAGCATGAAAATCACTTTAAACATGCTAATTTTAGCTCTAACACTGATGATCCACCTACAAATGTGAACTGACGTTCAAAAATAAAACATTTGAAAACGGACCATTTTCCACATTTCTGAAGCATGACGTAATGGGGGGGTGTTATCTCTTTTGTCGAAAATCAGCCGTTTTTGCTCGAACATTAAATGCCTCCAAATGGTATTTAATTAACTTCCCGGGGTGAAGAAACCCTTTTTGAGAACTCAGAGTGAGTAAATTGGCCATTTTCATGCACTTTTAACCATTCCATAAATCTTGTGTTTTGGGCCCCTGGAAGCATGAAAATCACTTTAAACATGCTAATTTTTAGCTCTAACACTGATGATCCACCTACAAATGTGAACTGACGTTCAAAAATAAAACATTTGAAAACGGACCATTTTCCACATTTCTGAAGCATGACGTAATGGGGGGGTGTTATCTCTTTTGTCGAAAATCAGCCGTTTTTGCTCGAACATTAAATGCCTCCAAATGGTATTTAATTAACTTCCCGAGCCCCTGGAAGCATGAAAATCACTTTAAACATGCTAATTTTAGCTCTAACACTGATGATCCACCTACAAATGTGAACTGACGTTCAAAAATAAAACATTTGAAAACGGACCATTTTCCACATTTCTGAAGCATGACGTAATGGGGGGGTGTTATCTCTTTTGTCGAAAATCAGCCGTTTTTGCTCGAACATTAAATGCCTCCAAATGGTATTTAATTAACTTCCCGAGCCCCTGGAAGCATGAAAATCACTTTAAACATGCTAATTTTAGCTCTAACACTGATGATCCACCTACAAATGTGAACTGACGTTCAAAAATAAAACATTTGAAAACGGACCATTTTCCACATTTCTGAAGCATGACGTAATGGGGGGGTGTTATCTCTTTTGTCGAAAATCAGCCGTTTTTGCTCGAACATTAAATGCCTCCAAATGGTATTTAATTAACTTCCCGAGCCCCTGGAAGCATGAAAATCACTTTAAACATGCTAATTTTAGCTCTAACACTGATGATCCACCTACAAATGTGAACTGACGTTCAAAAATAAAACATTTGAAAACGGACCATTTTCCACATTTCTGAAGCATGACGTAATGGGGGGGTGTTATCTCTTTTGTCGAAAATCAGCCGTTTTTGCTCGAACATTAAATGCCTCCAAATGGTATTTAATTAACTTCCCGAGCCCCTGGAAGCATGAAAATCACTTTAAACATGCTAATTTTAGCTCTAACACTGATGATCCACCTACAAATGTGAACTGACGTTCAAAAATAAAACATTTGAAAACGGACCATTTTCCACATTTCTGAAGCATGACGTAATGGGGGGGTGTTATCTCTTTTGTCGAAAATCAGCCGTTTTTGCTCGAACATTAAATGCCTCCAAATGGTATTTAATTAACTTCCCGAGCCCCTGGAAGCATGAAAATCACTTTAAACATGCTAATTTTAGCTCTAACACTGATGATCCACCTACAAATGTGAACTGACGTTCAAAAATAAAACATTTGAAAACGGACCATTTTCCACATTTCTGAAGCATGACGTAATGGGGGGGTGTTATCTCTTTTGTCGAAAATCAGCCGTTTTTGCTCGAACATTAAATGCCTCCAAATGGTATTTAATTAACTTCCCGAGCCCCTGGAAGCATGAAAATCACTTTAAACATGCTAATTTTAGCTCTAACACTGATGATCCACCTACAAATGTGAACTGACGTTCAAAAATAAAACATTTGAAAACGGACCATTTTCCACATTTCTGAAGCATGACGTAATGGGGGGGTGTTATCTCTTTTGTCGAAAATCAGCCGTTTTTGCTCGAACATTAAATGCCTCCAAATGGTATTTAATTAACTTCCCGAGCCCCTGGAAGCATGAAAATCACTTTAAACATGCTAATTTTAGCTCTAACACTGATGATCCACCTACAAATGTGAACTGACGTTCAAAAATAAAACATTTGAAAACGGACCATTTTCCACATTTCTGAAGCATGACGTAATGGGGGGGTGTTATCTCTTTTGTCGAAAATCAGCCGTTTTTGCTCGAACATTAAATGCCTCCAAATGGTATTTAATTAACTTCCCGAGCCCCTGGAAGCATGAAAATCACTTTAAACATGCTAATTTTAGCTCTAACACTGATGATCCACCTACAAATGTGAACTGACGTTCAAAAATAAAACATTTGAAAACGGACCATTTTCCACATTTCTGAAGCATGACGTAATGGGGGGGTGTTATCTCTTTTGTCGAAAATCAGCCGTTTTTGCTCGAACATTAAATGCCTCCAAATGGTATTTAATTAACTTCCCGAGCCCCTGGAAGCATGAAAATCACTTTAAACATGCTAATTTTAGCTCTAACACTGATGATCCACCTACAAATGTGAACTGACGTTCAAAAATAAAACATTTGAAAACGGACCATTTTCCACATTTCTGAAGCATGACGTAATGGGGGGGTGTTATCTCTTTTGTCGAAAATCAGCCGTTTTTGCTCGAACATTAAATGCCTCCAAATGGTATTTAATTAACTTCCCGAGCCCCTGGAAGCATGAAAATCACTTTAAACATGCTAATTTTAGCTCTAACACTGATGATCCACCTACAAATGTGAACTGACGTTCAAAAATAAAACATTTGAAAACGGACCATTTTCCACATTTCTGAAGCATGACGTAATGGGGGGGTGTTATCTCTTTTGTCGAAAATCAGCCGTTTTTGCTCGAACATTAAATGCCTCCAAATGGTATTTAATTAACTTCCCGGGGTGAAGAAACCCTTTTTGAGAACTCAGAGTGAGTAAATTGGCCATTTTCATGCACTTTTAACCATTCCATAAATCTTGTGTTTTGGGCCCCTGGAAGCATGAAAATCACTTTAAACATGCTAATTTTAGCTCTAACACTGATGATCCACCTACAAATGTGAACTGACGTTCAAAAATAAAACATTTGAAAACGGACCATTTTCCACATTTCTGAAGCATGACGTAATGGGGGGGTGTTATCTCTTTTGTCGAAAATCAGCCGTTTTTGCTCGAACATTAAATGCCTCCAAATGGTATTTAATTAACTTCCCGAGCCCCTGGAAGCATGAAAATCACTTTAAACATGCTAATTTTAGCTCTAACACTGATGATCCACCTACAAATGTGAACTGACGTTCAAAAATAAAACATTTGAAAACGGACCATTTTCCACATTTCTGAAGCATGACGTAATGGGGGGGTGTTATCTCTTTTGTCGAAAATCAGCCGTTTTTGCTCGAACATTAAATGCCTCCAAATGGTATTTAATTAACTTCCCGAGCCCCTGGAAGCATGAAAATCACTTTAAACATGCTAATTTTAGCTCTAACACTGATGATCCACCTACAAATGTGAACTGACGTTCAAAAATAAAACATTTGAAAACGGACCATTTTCCACATTTCTGAAGCATGACGTAATGGGGGGGTGTTATCTCTTTTGTCGAAAATCAGCCGTTTTTGCTCGAACATTAAATGCCTCCAAATGGTATTTAATTAACTTCCCGAGCCCCTGGAAGCATGAAAATCACTTTAAACATGCTAATTTTAGCTCTAACACTGATGATCCACCTACAAATGTGAACTGACGTTCAAAAATAAAACATTTGAAAACGGACCATTTTCCACATTTCTGAAGCATGACGTAATGGGGGGGTGTTATCTCTTTTGTCGAAAATCAGCCGTTTTTGCTCGAACATTAAATGCCTCCAAATGGTATTTAATTAACTTCCCGAGCCCCTGGAAGCATGAAAATCACTTTAAACATGCTAATTTTAGCTCTAACACTGATGATCCACCTACAAATGTGAACTGACGTTCAAAAATAAAACATTTGAAAACGGACCATTTTCCACATTTCTGAAGCATGACGTAATGGGGGGGTGTTATCTCTTTTGTCGAAAATCAGCCGTTTTTGCTCGAACATTAAATGCCTCCAAATGGTATTTAATTAACTTCCCGGGGTGAAGAAACCCTTTTTGAGAACTCAGAGTGAGTAAATTGGCCATTTTCATGCACTTTTAACCATTCCATAAATCTTGTGTTTTGGGCCCCTGGAAGCATGAAAATCACTTTAAACATGCTAATTTTAGCTCTAACACTGATGATCCACCTACAAATGTGAACTGACGTTCAAAAATAAAAAATTTGAAAACGGACCATTTTCCACATTTCTGAAGCATGACGTAATGGGGGGGTGTTATCTCTTTTGTCGAAAATCAGCCGTTTTTGCTCGAACATTAAATGCCTCCAAATGGTATTTAATTAACTTCCCGGGGTGAAGAAACCCTTTTTGAGAACTCAGAGTGAGTAAATTGGCCATTTTCATGCACTTTTAACCATTCCATAAATCTTGTGTTTTGGGCCCCTGGAAGCATGAAAATCACTTTAAACATGCTAATTTTAGCTCTAACACTGATGATCCACCTACAAATGTGAACTGACGTTCAAAAATAAAACATTTGAAAACGGACCATTTTCCACATTTCTGAAGCATGACGTAATGGGGGGGTGTTATCTCTTTTGTCGAAAATCAGCCGTTTTTGCTCGAACATTAAATGCCTCCAAATGGTATTTAATTAACTTCCCGAGCCCCTGGAAGCATGAAAATCACTTTAAACATGCTAATTTTAGCTCTAACACTGATGATCCACCTACAAATGTGAACTGACGTTCAAAAATAAAACATTTGAAAACGGACCATTTTCCACATTTCTGAAGCATGACGTAATGGGGGGGGTGTTATCTCTTTTGTCGAAAATCAGCCGTTTTTGCTCGAACATTAAATGCCTCCAAATGGTATTTAATTAACTTCCCGGGGTGAAGAAACCCTTTTTGAGAACTCAGAGTGAGTAAATTGGCCATTTTCATGCACTTTTAACCATTCCATAAATCTTGTGTTTTGGGCCCCTGGAAGCATGAAAATCACTTTAAACATGCTAATTTTAGCTCTAACACTGATGATCCACCTACAAATGTGAACTGACGTTCAAAAATAAAACATTTGAAAACGGACCATTTTCCACATTTCTGAAGCATGACGTAATGGGGGGGTGTTATCTCTTTTGTCGAAAATCAGCCGTTTTTGCTCGAACATTAAATGCCTCCAAATGGTATTTAATTAACTTCCCGGGGTGAAGAAACCCTTTTTGAGAACTCAGAGTGAGTAAATTGGCCATTTTCATGCACTTTTAACCATTCCATAAATCTTGTGTTTTGGGCCCCTGGAAGCATGAAAATCACTTTAAACATGCTAATTTTAGCTCTAACACTGATGATCCACCTACAAATGTGAACTGACGTTCAAAAATAAAACATTTGAAAACGGACCATTTTCCACATTTCTGAAGCATGACGTAATGGGGGGGTGTTATCTCTTTTGTCGAAAATCAGCCGTTTTTGCTCGAACATTAAATGCCTCCAAATGGTATTTAATTAACTTCCCGGGGTGAAGAAACCCTTTTTGAGAACTCAGAGTGAGTAAATTGGCCATTTTCATGCACTTTTAACCATTCCATAAATCTTGTGTTTTGGGCCCCTGGAAGCATGAAAATCACTTTAAACATGCTAATTTTAGCTCTAACACTGATGATCCACCTACAAATGTGAACTGACGTTCAAAAATAAAACATTTGAAAACGGACCATTTTCCACATTTCTGAAGCATGACGTAATGGGGGGGTGTTATCTCTTTTGTCGAAAATCAGCCGTTTTTGCTCGAACATTAAATGCCTCCAAATGGTATTTAATTAACTTCCCGAGCCCCTGGAAGCATGAAAATCACTTTAAACATGCTAATTTTAGCTCTAACACTGATGATCCACCTACAAATGTGAACTGACGTTCAAAAATAAAACATTTGAAAACAGACCATTTTCCACATTTCTGAAGCATGACGTAATAGGGGGGGGGTTATCTCTTTTGTCGAAAATCAGCCGTTTTTGCTCGAACATTAAATGCCTCCAAATGGTATTTAATTAACTTCCCGGGGTGAAGAAACCCTTTTTGAGAACTCAGAGTGAGTAAATTGGCCATTTTCATGCACTTTTAACCATTCCATAAATCTTGTGTTTTGGGCCCCTGGAAGCATGAAAATCACTTTAAACATGCTAATTTTAGCTCTAACACTGATGATCCACCTACAAATGTGAACTGACGTTCAAAAATAAAACATTTGAAAACGGACCATTTTCCACATTTCTGAAGCATGACGTAATGGGGGGGTGTTATCTCTTTTGTCGAAAATCAGCCGTTTTTGCTCGAACATTAAATGCCTCCAAATGGTATTTAATTAACTTCCCGGGGTGAAGAAACCCTTTTTGAGAACTCAGAGTGAGTAAATTGGCCATTTTCATGCACTTTTAACCATTCCATAAATCTTGTGTTTTGGGCCCCTGGAAGCATGAAAATCACTTTAAACATGCTAATTTTAGCTCTAACACTGATGATCCACCTACAAATGTGAACTGACGTTCAAAAATAAAACATTTGAAAACGGACCATTTTCCACATTTCTGAAGCATGACGTAATGGGGGGGTGTTATCTCTTTTGTCGAAAATCAGCCGTTTTTGCTCGAACATTAAATGCCTCCAAATGGTATTTAATTAACTTCCCGAGCCCCTGGAAGCATGAAAATCACTTTAAACATGCTAATTTTAGCTCTAACACTGATGATCCACCTACAAATGTGAACTGACGTTCAAAAATAAAACATTTGAAAACGGACCATTTTCCACATTTCTGAAGCATGACGTAATGGGGGGGTGTTATCTCTTTTGTCGAAAATCAGCCGTTTTTGCTCGAACATTAAATGCCTCCAAATGGTATTTAATTAACTTCCCGAGCCCCTGGAAGCATGAAAATCACTTTAAACATGCTAATTTTAGCTCTAACACTGATGATCCACCTACAAATGTGAACTGACGTTCAAAAATAAAACATTTGAAAACGGACCATTTTCCACATTTCTGAAGCATGACGTAATGGGGGGGTGTTATCTCTTTTGTCGAAAATCAGCCCGTTTTTGCTCGAACATTAAATGCCTCCAAATGGTATTTAATTAACTTCCCGAGCCCCTGGAAGCATGAAAATCACTTTAAACATGCTAATTTTAGCTCTAACACTGATGATCCACCTACAAATGTGAACTGACGTTCAAAAATAAAACATTTGAAAACGGACCATTTTCCACATTTCTGAAGCATGACGTAATGGGGGGGTGTTATCTCTTTTGTCGAAAATCAGCCGTTTTTGCTCGAACATTAAATGCCTCCAAATGGTATTTAATTAACTTCCCGAGCCCCTGGAAGCATGAAAATCACTTTAAACATGCTAATTTTAGCTCTAACACTGATGATCCACCTACAAATGTGAACTGACGTTCAAAAATAAAACATTTGAAAACGGACCATTTTCCACATTTCTGAAGCATGACGTAATGGGGGGTGTTATCTCTTTTGTCGAAAATCAGCCGTTTTTGCTCGAACATTAAATGCCTCCAAATGGTATTTAATTAACTTCCCGAGCCCCTGGAAGCATGAAAATCACTTTAAACATGCTAATTTTAGCTCTAACACTGATGATCCACCTACAAATGTGAACTGACGTTCAAAAATAAAACATTTGAAAACGGACCATTTTCCACATTTCTGAAGCATGACGTAATGGGGGGGTGTTATCTCTTTTGTCGAAAATCAGCCGTTTTTGCTCGAACATTAAATGCCTCCAAATGGTATTTAATTAACTTCCCGGGGTGAAGAAACCCTTTTTGAGAACTCAGAGTGAGTAAATTGGCCATTTTCATGCACTTTTAACCATTCCATAAATCTTGTGTTTTGGGCCCCTGGAAGCATGAAAATCACTTTAAACATGCTAATTTTAGCTCTAACACTGATGATCCACCTACAAATGTGAACTGACGTTCAAAAATAAAACATTTGAAAACGGACCATTTTCCACATTTCTGAAGCATGACGTAATGGGGGGGTGTTATCTCTTTTGTCGAAAATCAGCCGTTTTTGCTCGAACATTAAATGCCTCCAAATGGTATTTAATTAACTTCCCGGGGTGAAGAAACCCTTTTTGAGAACTCAGAGTGAGTAAATTGGCCATTTTCATGCACTTTTAACCATTCCATAAATCTTGTGTTTTGGGCCCCTGGAAGCATGAAAATCACTTTAAACATGCTAATTTTAGCTCTAACACTGATGATCCACCTACAAATGTGAACTGACGTTCAAAAATAAAACATTTGAAAACGGACCATTTTCCACATTTCTGAAGCATGACGTAATGGGGGGGTGTTATCTCTTTTGTCGAAAATCAGCCGTTTTTGCTCGAACATTAAATGCCTCCAAATGGTATTTAATTAACTTCCCGGGGTGAAGAAACCCTTTTTGAGAACTCAGAGTGAGTAAATTGGCCATTTTCATGCACTTTTAACCATTCCATAAATCTTGTGTTTTGGGCCCCTGGAAGCATGAAAATCACTTTAAACATGCTAATTTTAGCTCTAACACTGATGATCCACCTACAAATGTGAACTGACGTTCAAAAATAAAACATTTGAAAACGGACCATTTTCCACATTTCTGAAGCATGACGTAATGGGGGGGTGTTATCTCTTTTGTCGAAAATCAGCCGTTTTTGCTCGAACATTAAATGCCTCCAAATGGTATTTAATTAACTTCCCGAGCCCCTGGAAGCATGAAAATCACTTTAAACATGCTAATTTTAGCTCTAACACTGATGATCCACCTACAAATGTGAACTGACGTTCAAAAATAAAACATTTGAAAACGGACCATTTTCCACATTTCTGAAGCATGACGTAATAGGGGGGGGGTTATCTCTTTTGTCGAAAATCAGCCGTTTTTGCTCGAACATTAAATGCCTCCAAATGGTATTTAATTAACTTCCCGGGGTGAAGAAACCCTTTTTGAGAACTCAGAGTGAGTAAATTGGCCATTTTCATGCACTTTTAACCATTCCATAAATCTTGTGTTTTGGGCCCCTGGAAGCATGAAAATCACTTTAAACATGCTAATTTTAGCTCTAACACTGATGATCCACCTACAAATGTGAACTGACGTTCAAAAATAAAACATTTGAAAACGGACCATTTTCCACATTTCTGAAGCATGACGTAATGGGGGGGTGTTATCTCTTTTGTCGAAAATCAGCCGTTTTTGCTCGAACATTAAATGCCTCCAAATGGTATTTAATTAACTTCCCGGGGTGAAGAAACCCTTTTTGAGAACTCAGAGTGAGTAAATTGGCCATTTTCATGCACTTTTAACCATTCCATAAATCTTGTGTTTTGGGCCCCTGGAAGCATGAAAATCACTTTAAACATGCTAATTTTAGCTCTAACACTGATGATCCACCTACAAATGTGAACTGACGTTCAAAAATAAAACATTTGAAAACGGACCATTTTCCACATTTCTGAAGCATGACGTAATGGGGGGGTGTTATCTCTTTTGTCGAAAATCAGCCGTTTTTGCTCGAACATTAAATGCCTCCAAATGGTATTTAATTAACTTCCCGAGCCCCTGGAAGCATGAAAATCACTTTAAACATGCTAATTTTAGCTCTAACACTGATGATCCACCTACAAATGTGAACTGACGTTCAAAAATAAAACATTTGAAAACGGACCATTTTCCACATTTCTGAAGCATGACGTAATGGGGGGGTGTTATCTCTTTTGTCGAAAATCAGCCGTTTTTGCTCGAACATTAAATGCCTCCAAATGGTATTTAATTAACTTCCCGAGCCCCTGGAAGCATGAAAATCACTTTAAACATGCTAATTTTAGCTCTAACACTGATGATCCACCTACAAATGTGAACTGACGTTCAAAAATAAAACATTTGAAAACGGACCATTTTCCACATTTCTGAAGCATGACGTAATGGGGGGGTGTTATCTCTTTTGTCGAAAATCAGCCGTTTTTGCTCGAACATTAAATGCCTCCAAATGGTATTTAATTAACTTCCCGAGCCCCTGGAAGCATGAAAATCACTTTAAACATGCTAATTTTAGCTCTAACACTGATGATCCACCTACAAATGTGAACTGACGTTCAAAAATAAAACATTTGAAAACGGACCATTTTCCACATTTCTGAAGCATGACGTAATGGGGGGGTGTTATCTCTTTTGTCGAAAATCAGCCGTTTTTGCTCGAACATTAAATGCCTCCAAATGGTATTTAATTAACTTCCCGAGCCCCTGGAAGCATGAAAATCACTTTAAACATGCTAATTTTAGCTCTAACACTGATGATCCACCTACAAATGTGAACTGACGTTCAAAAATAAAACATTTGAAAACGGACCATTTTCCACATTTCTGAAGCATGACGTAATGGGGGGGTGTTATCTCTTTTGTCGAAAATCAGCCGTTTTTGCTCGAACATTAAATGCCTCCAAATGGTATTTAATTAACTTCCCGAGCCCCTGGAAGCATGAAAATCACTTTAAACATGCTAATTTTAGCTCTAACACTGATGATCCACCTACAAATGTGAACTGACGTTCAAAAATAAAACATTTGAAAACGGACCATTTTCCACATTTCTGAAGCATGACGTAATGGGGGGGTGTTATCTCTTTTGTCGAAAATCAGCCGTTTTTGCTCGAACATTAAATGCCTCCAAATGGTATTTAATTAACTTCCCGAACCCCTGGAAGCATGAAAATCACTTTAAACATGCTAATTTTAGCTCTAACACTGATGATCCACCTACAAATGTGAACTGACGTTCAAAAATAAAACATTTGAAAACGGACCATTTTCCACATTTCTGAAGCATGACGTAATGGGGGGGTGTTATCTCTTTTGTCGAAAATCAGCCGTTTTTGCTCGAACATTAAATGCCTCCAAATGGTATTTAATTAACTTCCCGAGCCCCTGGAAGCATGAAAATCACTTTAAACATGCTAATTTTAGCTCTAACACTGATGATCCACCTACAAATGTGAACTGACGTTCAAAAATAAAACATTTGAAAACGGACCATTTTCCACATTTCTGAAGCATGACGTAATGGGGGGGTGTTATCTCTTTTGTCGAAAATCAGCCGTTTTTGCTCGAACATTAAATGCCTCCAAATGGTATTTAATTAACTTCCCGAGCCCCTGGAAGCATGAAAATCACTTTAAACATGCTAATTTTAGCTCTAACACTGATGATCCACCTACAAATGTGAACTGACGTTCAAAAATAAAACATTTGAAAACGGACCATTTTCCACATTTCTGAAGCATGACGTAATGGGGGGGTGTTATCTCTTTTGTCGAAAATCAGCCGTTTTTGCTCGAACATTAAATGCCTCCAAATGGTATTTAATTAACTTCCCGAGCCCCTGGAAGCATGAAAATCACTTTAAACATGCTAATTTTAGCTCTAACACTGATGATCCACCTACAAATGTGAACTGACGTTCAAAAATAAAACATTTGAAAACGGACCATTTTCCACATTTCTGAAGCATGACGTAATGGGGGGGTGTTATCTCTTTTGTCGAAAATCAGCCGTTTTTGCTCGAACATTAAATGCCTCCAAATGGTATTTAATTAACTTCCCGGGGTGAAGAAACCCTTTTTGAGGACTCAGAGTGAGTAAATTGGCCATTTTCATGCACTTTTAACCATTCCATAAATCTTGTGTTTTGGGCCCCTGGAAGCATGAAAATCACTTTAAACATGCTAATTTTAGCTCTAACACTGATGATCCACCTACAAATGTGAACTGACGTTCAAAAATAAAACATTTGAAAACGGACCATTTTCCACATTTCTGAAGCATGACGTAATGGGGGGGTGTTATCTCTTTTGTCGAAAATCAGCCGTTTTTGCTCGAACATTAAATGCCTCCAAATGGTATTTAATTAACTTCCCGAGCCCCTGGAAGCATGAAAATAACTTTAAGCATGCTAATTTTAGCTCTAACACTGATGATCCACCTACAAATGTGAACTGACGTTCAAAAATAAAACATTTGAAAACGGACCATTTTCCACATTTCTGAAGCATGACGTAATGGGGGGGTGTTATCTCTTTTGTCGAAAATCAGCCGTTTTTGCTCGAACATTAAATGCCTCCAAATGGTATTTAATTAACTTCCCGAGCCCCTGGAAGCATGAAAATCACTTTAAACATGCTAATTTTAGCTCTAACACTGATGATCCACCTACAAATGTGAACTGACGTTCAAAAATAAAACATTTGAAAAATGGACCATTTTCCACATTTCTGAAGCATGACGTAATGGGGGGGTGTTATCTCTTTTGTCGAAAATCAGCCGTTTTTGCTCGAACATTAAATGCCTCCAAATGGTATTTAATTAACTTCCCGAGCCCCTGGAAGCATGAAAATCACTTTAAACATGCTAATTTTAGCTCTAACACTGATGATCCACCTACAAATGTGAACTGACGTTCAAAAATAAAACATTTGAAAACGGACCATTTTCCACATTTCTGAAGCATGACGTAATGGGGGGGTGTTATCTCTTTTGTCGAAAATCAGCCGTTTTTGCTCGAACATTAAATGCCTCCAAATGGTATTTAATTAACTTCCCGGGGTGAAGAAACCCTTTTTGAGAACTCAGAGTGAGTAAATTGGCCATTTTCATGCACTTTTAACCATTCCATAAATCTTGTGTTTTGGGCCCCTGGAAGCATGAAAATCACTTTAAACATGCTAATTTTAGCTCTAACACTGATGATCCACCTACAAATGTGAACTGACGTTCAAAAATAAAACATTTGAAAACGGACCATTTTCCACATTTCTGAAGCATGACGTAATGGGGGGGTGTTATCTCTTTTGTCGAAAATCAGCCGTTTTTGCTCGAACATTAAATGCCTCCAAATGGTATTTAATTAACTTCCCGAGCCCCTGGAAGCATGAAAATCACTTTAAACATGCTAATTTTAGCTCTAACACTGATGATCCACCTACAAATGTGAACTGACGTTCAAAAATAAAACATTTGAAAACGGACCATTTTCCACATTTCTGAAGCATGACGTAATGGGGGGGTGTTATCTCTTTTGTCGAAAATCAGCCGTTTTTGCTCGAACATTAAATGCCTCCAAATGGTATTTAATTAACTTCCCGGGGTGAAGAAACCCTTTTTGAGAACTCAGAGTGAGTAAATTGGCCATTTTCATGCACTTTTAACCATTCCATAAATCTTGTGTTTTGGGCCCCTGGAAGCATGAAAATCACTTTAAACATGCTAATTTTAGCTCTAACACTGATGATCCACCTACAAATGTGAACTGACGTTCAAAAATAAAACATTTGAAAACGGACCATTTTCCACATTTCTGAAGCATGACGTAATGGGGGGGTGTTATCTCTTTTGTCGAAAATCAGCAGTTTTTGCTCGAACATTAAATGCCTCCAAATGGTATTTAATTAACTTCCCGGGGTGAAGAAACCCTTTTTGAGAACTCAGAGTGAGTAAATTGGCCATTTTCATGCACTTTTAACCATTCCATAAATCTTGTGTTTTGGGCCCCTGGAAGCATGAAAATCACTTTAAACATGCTAATTTTAGCTCTAACACTGATGATCCACCTACAAATGTGAACTGACGTTCAAAAATAAAACATTTGAAAACGGACCATTTTCCACATTTCTGAAGCATGACGTAATGGGGGGGTGTTATCTCTTTTGTCGAAAATCAGCCGTTTTTGCTCGAACATTAAATGCCTCCAAATGGTATTTAATTAACTTCCCGGGGTGAAGAAACCCTTTTTGAGAACTCAGAGTGAGTAAATTGGCCATTTTCATGCACTTCTAACCATTCCATAAATCTTGTGTTTTGGGCCCCTGGAAGCATGAAAATCACTTTAAACATGCTAATTTTAGCTCTAACACTGATGATCCACCTACAAATGTGAACTGACGTTCAAAAATAAAACATTTGAAAACGGACCATTTTCCACATTTCTGAAGCATGACGTAATGGGGGGGTGTTATCTCTTTTGTCGAAAATCAGCCGTTTTTGCTCGAACATTAAATGCCTCCAAATGGTATTTAATTAACTTCCCAGGGTGAAGAAACCCTTTTTGAGAACTCAGAGTGAGTAAATTGGCCATTTTCATGCACTTTTAACCATTCCATAAATCTTGTGTTTTGGGCCCCTGGAAGCATGAAAATCACTTTAAACATGCTAATTTTAGCTCTAACACTGATGATCCACCTACAAATGTGAACTGACGTTCAAAAATAAAACATTTGAAAACGGACCATTTTCCACATTTCTGAAGCATGACGTAATGGGGGGGTGTTATCTCTTTTGTCGAAAATCAGCCGTTTTTGCTCGAACATTAAATGCCTCCAAATGGTATTTAATTAACTTCCCGAGCCCCTGGAAGCATGAAAATCACTTTAAACATGCTAATTTTAGCTCTAACACTGATGATCCACCTACAAATGTGAACTGACGTTCAAAAATAAAACATTTGAAAACGGACCATTTTCCACATTTCTGAAGCATGACGTAATGGGGGGGTGTTATCTCTTTTGTCGAAAATCAGCCGTTTTTGCTCGAACATTAAATGCCTCCAAATGGTATTTAATTAACTTCCCGGGGTGAAGAAACCCTTTTTGAGAACTCAGAGTGAGTAAATTGGCCATTTTCATGCACTTTTAACCATTCCATAAATCTTGTGTTTTGGGCCCCTGGAAGCATGAAAATCACTTTAAACATGCTAATTTTAGCTCTAACACTGATGATCCACCTACAAATGTGAACTGACGTTCAAAAATAAAACATTTGAAAACTGACCATTTTCCACATTTCTGAAGCATGACGTAATGGGGGGGTGTTATCTCTTTTGTCGAAAATCAGCCGTTTTTGCTCGAACATTAAATGCCTCCAAATGGTATTTAATTAACTTCCCGAGCCCCTGGAAGCATGAAAATCACTTTAAACATGCTAATTTTAGCTCTAACACTGATGATCCACCTACAAATGTGAACTGACGTTCAAAAATAAAACATTTGAAAACGGACCATTTTCCACATTTCTGAAGCATGACGTAATGGGGGGGTGTTATCTCTTTTGTCGAAAATCAGCCGTTTTTGCTCGAACATTAAATGCCTCCAAATGGTATTTAATTAACTTCCCGAGCCCCTGGAAGCATGAAAATCACTTTAAACATGCTAATTTTAGCTCTAACACTGATGATCCACCTACAAATGTGAACTGACGTTCAAAAATAAAACATTTGAAAACGGACCATTTTCCACATTTCTGAAGCATGACGTAATGGGGGGGTGTTATCTCTTTTGTCGAAAATCAGCCGTTTTTGCTCGAACATTAAATGCCTCCAAATGGTATTTAATTAACTTCCCGGGGTGAAGAAACCCTTTTTGAGAACTCAGAGTGAGTAAATTGGCCATTTTCATGCACTTTTAACCATTCCATAAATCTTGTGTTTTGGGCCCCTAGAAGCATGAAAATCACTTTAAACATGCTAATTTTAGCTCTAACACTGATGATCCACCTACAAATGTGAACTGACGTTCAAAAATAAAACATTTGAAAACGGACCATTTTCCACATTTCTGAAGCATGACGTAATGGGGGGGTGTTATCTCTTTTGTCGAAAATCAGCCGTTTTTGCTCGAACATTAAATGCCTCCAAATGGTATTTAATTAACTTCCCGGGGTGAAGAAACCCTTTTTGAGAACTCAGAGTGAGTAAATTGGCCATTTTCATGCACTTTTAACCATTCCATAAATCTTGTGTTTTGGGCCCCTGGAAGCATGAAAATCACTTTAAACATGCTAATTTTAGCTCTAACACTGATGATCCACCTACAAATGTGAACTGACGTTCAAAAATAAAACATTTGAAAACGGACCATTTTCCACATTTCTGAAGCATGACGTAATGGGGGGGTGTTATCTCTTTTGTCGAAAATCAGCCGTTTTTGCTCGAACATTAAATGCCTCCAAATGGTATTTAATTAACTTCCCGAGCCCCTGGAAGCATGAAAATCACTTTAAACATGCTAATTTTAGCTCTAACACTGATGATCCACCTACAAATGTGAACTGACGTTCAAAAATAAAACATTTGAAAACGGACCATTTTCCACATTTCTGAAGCATGACGTAATGGGGGGGGTGTTATCTCTTTTGTCGAAAATCAGCCGTTTTTGCTCGAACATTAAATGCCTCCAAATGGTATTTAATTAACTTCCCGAGCCCCTGGAAGCATGAAAATCACTTTAAACATGCTAATTTTAGCTCTAACACTGATGATCCACCTACAAATGTGAACTGACGTTCAAAAATAAAACATTTGAAAACGGACCATTTTCCACATTTCTGAAGCATGACGTAATGGGGGGGTGTTATCTCTTTTGTCGAAAATCAGCCGTTTTTGCTCGAACATTAAATGCCTCCAAATGGTATTTAATTAACTTCCCGGGGTGAAGAAACCCTTTTTGAGAACTCAGAGTGAGTAAATTGGCCATTTTCATGCACTTTTAACCATTCCATAAATCTTGTGTTTTGGGCCCCTGGAAGCATGAAAATCACTTTAAACATGCTAATTTTAGCTCTAACACTGATGATCCACCTACAAATGTGAACTGACGTTCAAAAATAAAACATTTGAAAACGGACCATTTTCCACATTTCTGAAGCATGACGTAATGGGGGGGTGTTATCTCTTTTGTCGAAAATCATCCGTTTTTGCTCGAACATTAAATGCCTCCAAATGGTATTTAATTAACTTCCCGGGGTGAAGAAACCCTTTTTGAGAACTCAGAGTGAGTAAATTGGCCATTTTCATGCACTTTTAACCATTCCATAAATCTTGTGTTTTGGGCCCCTGGAAGCATGAAAATCACTTTAAACATGCTAATTTTAGCTCTAACACTGATGATCCACCTACAAATGTGAACTGACGTTCAAAAATAAAACATTTGAAAACGGACCATTTTCCACATTTCTGAAGCATGACGTAATGGGGGGGTGTTATCTCTTTTGTCGAAAATCAGCCGTTTTTGCTCGAACATTAAATGCCTCCAAATGGTATTTAATTAACTTCCCGAGCCCCTGGAAGCATGAAAATCACTTTAAACATGCTAATTTTAGCTCTAACACTGATGATCCACCTACAAATGTGAACTGACGTTCAAAAATAAAACATTTGAAAACGGACCATTTTCCACATTTCTGAAGCATGACGTAATGGGGGGGTGTTATCTCTTTTGTCGAAAATCAGCCGTTTTTGCTCGAACATTAAATGCCTCCAAATGGTATTTAATTAACTTCCCGAGCCCCTGGAAGCATGAAAATCACTTTAAACATGCTAATTTTAGCTCTAACACTGATGATCCACCTACAAATGTGAACTGACGTTCAAAAATAAAACATTTGAAAACGGACCATTTTCCACATTTCTGAAGCATGACGTAATGGGGGGGTGTTATCTCTTTTGTCGAAAATCAGCCGTTTTTGCTCGAACATTAAATGCCTCCAAATGGTATTTAATTAACTTCCCGGGGTGAAGAAACCCTTTTTGAGAACTCAGAGTGAGTAAATTGGCCATTTTCATGCACTTTTAACCATTCCATAAATCTTGTGTTTTGGGCCCCTGGAAGCATGAAAATCACATTAAACATGCTAATTTTAGCTCTAACACTGATGATCCACCTACAAATGTGAACTGACGTTCAAAAATAAAACATTTGAAAACGGACCATTTTCCACATTTCTGAAGCATGACGTAATGGGGGGGTGTTATCTCTTTTGTCGAAAATCAGCCGTTTTTGCTCGAACATTAAATGCCTCCAAATGGTATTTAATTAACTTCCCGGGGTGAAGAAACCCTTTTTGAGAACTCAGAGTGAGTAAATTGGCCATTTTCATGCACTTTTAACCATTCCATAAATCTTGTGTTTTGGGCCCCTGGAAGCATGAAAATCACTTTAAACATGCTAATTTTAGCTCTAACACTGATGATCCACCTACAAATGTGAACTGACGTTCAAAAATAAAACATTTGAAAACGGACCATTTTCCACATTTCTGAAGCATGACGTAATGGGGGGGTGTTATCTCTTTTGTCGAAAATCAGCCGTTTTTGCTCGAACATTAAATGCCTCCAAATGGTATTTAATTAACTTCCCGAGCCCCTGGAAGCATGAAAATCACTTTAAACATGCTAATTTTAGCTCTAACACTGATGATCCACCTACAAATGTGAACTGACGTTCAAAAATAAAACATTTGAAAACGGACCATTTTCCACATTTCTGAAGCATGACGTAATGGGGGGGTGTTATCTCTTTTGTCGAAAATCAGCCGTTTTTGCTCGAACATTAAATGCCTCCAAATGGTATTTAATTAACTTCCCGGGGTGAAGAAACCCTTTTTGAGAACTCAGAGTGAGTAAATTGGCCATTTTCATGCACTTTTAACCATTCCATAAATCTTGTGTTTTGGGCCCCTGGAAGCATGAAAATCACTTTAAACATGCTAATTTTAGCTCTAACACTGATGATCCACCTACAAATGTGAACTGACGTTCAAAAATAAAACATTTGAAAACGGACCATTTTCCACATTTCTGAAGCATGACGTAATGGGGGGGTGTTATCTCTTTTGTCGAAAATCAGCCGTTTTTGCTCGAACATTAAATGCCTCCAAATGGTATTTAATTAACTTCCCGAGCCCCTGGAAGCATGAAAATCACTTTAAACATGCTAATTTTAGCTCTAACACTGATGATCCACCTACAAATGTGAACTGACGTTCAAAAATAAAACATTTGAAAACGGACCATTTTCCACATTTCTGAAGCATGACGTAATAGGGGGGGGGTTATCTCTTTTGTCGAAAATCAGCCGTTTTTGCTCGAACATTAAATGCCTCCAAATGGTAATTAATTAACTTCCCGGGGTGAAGAAACCCTTTTTGAGAACTCAGAGTGAGTAAATTGGCCATTTTCATGCACTTTTAACCATTCCATAAATCTTGTGTTTTGGGCCCCTGGAAGCATGAAAATCACTTTAAACATGCTAATTTTAGCTCTAACACTGATGATCCACCTACAAATGTGAACTGACGTTCAAAAATAAAACATTTGAAAACGGACCATTTTCCACATTTCTGAAGCATGACGTAATAGGGGGGTGTTATCTCGTTTGTCGAAAATCAGCCGTTTTTGCTCGAACATTAAATGCCTCCAAATGGTATTTAATTAACTTCCCGAGCCCCTGGAAGCATGAAAATCACTTTAAACATGCTAATTTTAGCTCTAACACTGATGATCCACCTACAAATGTGAACTGACGTTCAAAAATAAAACATTTGAAAACGGACCATTTTCCACATTTCTGAAGCATGACGTAATGGGGGGGTGTTATCTCTTTTGTCGAAAATCAGCCGTTTTTGCTCGAACATTAAATGCCTCCAAATGGTATTTAATTAACTTCCCGAGCCCCTGGAAGCATGAAAATCACTTTAAACATGCTAATTTTAGCTCTAACACTGATGATCCACCTACAAATGTGAACTGACGTTCAAAAATAAAACATTTGAAAACGGACCATTTTCCACATTTCTGAAGCATGACGTAATGGGGGGGTGTTATCTCTTTTGTCGAAAATCAGCCGTTTTTGCTCGAACATTAAATGCCTCCAAATGGTATTTAATTAACTTCCCGAGCCCCTGGAAGCATGAAAATCACTTTAAACATGCTAATTTTAGCTCTAACACTGATGATCCACCTACAAATGTGAACTGACGTTCAAAAATAAAACATTTGAAAACGGACCATTTTCCACATTTCTGAAGCATGACGTAATGGGGGGGTGTTATCTCTTTTGTCGAAAATCAGCCGTTTTTGCTCGAACATTAAATGCCTCCAAATGGTATTTAATTAACTTCCCGAGCCCCTGGAAGCATGAAAATCACTTTAAACATGCTAATTTTAGCTCTAACACTGATGATCCACCTACAAATGTGAACTGACGTTCAAAAATAAAACATTTGAAAACGGACCATTTTCCACATTTCTGAAGCATGACGTAATGGGGGGGTGTTATCTCTTTTGTCGAAAATCAGCCGTTTTTGCTCGAACATTAAATGCCTCCAAATGGTATTTAATTAACTTCCCGAGCCCCTGGAAGCATGAAAATCACTTTAAACATGCTAATTTTAGCTCTAACACTGATGATCCACCTACAAATGTGAACTGACGTTCAAAAATAAAACATTTGAAAACGGACCATTTTCCACATTTCTGAAGCATGACGTAATGGGGGGGTGTTATCTCTTTTGTCGAAAATCAGCCGTTTTTGCTCGAACATTAAATGCCTCCAAATGGTATTTAATTAACTTCCCGAGCCCCTGGAAGCATGAAAATCACTTTAAACATGCTAATTTTAGCTCTAACACTGATGATCCACCTACAAATGTGAACTGACGTTCAAAAATAAAACATTTGAAAACGGACCATTTTCCACATTTCTGAAGCATGACGTAATGGGGGGGTGTTATCTCTTTTTTTGAAAATCAGCCGTTTTTGCTCGAACATTAAATGCCTCCAAATGGTATTTAATTAACTTCCCGAGCCCCTGGAAGCATGAAAATCACTTTAAACATGCTAATTTTAGCTCTAACACTGATGATCCACCTACAAATGTGAACTGACGTTCAAAAATAAAACATTTGAAAACGGACCATTTTCCACATTTCTGAAGCATGACGTAATGGGGGGGTGTTATCTCTTTTGTCGAAAATCAGCCGTTTTTGCTCGAACATTAAATGCCTCCAAATGGTATTTAATTAACTTCCCGAGCCCCTGGAAGCATGAAAATCACTTTAAACATGCTAATTTTAGCTCTAACACTGATGATCCACCTACAAATGTGAACTGACGTTCAAAAATAAAACATTTGAAAACGGACCATTTTCCACATTTCTGAAGCATGACGTAATGGGGGGGTGTTATCTCTTTTGTCGAAAATCAGCCGTTTTTGCTCGAACATTAAATGCCTCCAAATGGTATTTAATTAACTTCCCGAGCCCCTGGAAGCATGAAAATCACTTTAAACATGCTAATTTTAGCTCTAACACTGATGATCCACCTACAAATGTGAACTGACGTTCAAAAATAAAACATTTGAAAACGGACCATTTTCCACATTTCTGAAGCATGACGTAATGGGGGGGTGTTATCTCTTTTGTCGAAAATCAGCCGTTTTTGCTCGAACATTAAATGCCTCCAAATGGTATTTAATTAACTTCCCGAGCCCCTGGAAGCATGAAAATCACTTTAAACATGCTAATTTTAGCTCTAACACTGATGATCCACCTACAAATGTGAACTGACGTTCAAAAATAAAACATTTGAAAACGGACCATTTTCCACATTTCTGAAGCATGACGTAATGGGGGGGTGTTATCTCTTTTGTCGAAAATCAGCCGTTTTTGCTCGAACATTAAATGCCTCCAAATGGTATTTAATTAACTTCCCGAGCCCCTGGAAGCATGAAAATCACTTTAAACATGCTAATTTTAGCTCTAACACTGATGATCCACCTACAAATGTGAACTGACGTTCAAAAATAAAACATTTGAAAACGGACCATTTTCCACATTTCTGAAGCATGACGTAATGGGGGGGTGTTATCTCTTTTGTCGAAAATCAGCCGTTTTTGCTCGAACATTAAATGCCTCCAAATGGTATTTAATTAACTTCCCGAGCCCCTGGAAGCATGAAAATCACTTTAAACATGCTAATTTTAGCTCTAACACTGATGATCCACCTACAAATGTGAACTGACGTTCAAAAATAAAACATTTGAAAACGGACCATTTTCCACATTTCTGAAGCATGACGTAATGGGGGGGTGTTATCTCTTTTGTCGAAAATCAGCCGTTTTTGCTCGAACATTAAATGCCTCCAAATGGTATTTAATTAACTTCCCGAACCCCTGGAAGCATGAAAATCACTTTAAACATGCTAATTTTAGCTCTAACACTGATGATCCACCTACAAATGTGAACTGACGTTCAAAAATAAAACATTTGAAAACGGACCATTTTCCACATTTCTGAAGCATGACGTAATGGGGGGGTGTTATCTCTTTTGTCGAAAATCAGCCGTTTTTGCTCGAACATTAAATGCCTCCAAATGGTATTTAATTAACTTCCCGAGCCCCTGGAAGCATGAAAATCACTTTAAACATGCTAATTTTAGCTCTAACACTGATGATCCACCTACAAATGTGAACTGACGTTCAAAAATAAAACATTTGAAAACGGACCATTTTCCACATTTCTGAAGCATGACGTAATGGGGGGGTGTTATCTCTTTTGTCGAAAATCAGCCGTTTTTGCTCGAACATTAAATGCCTCCAAATGGTATTTAATTAACTTCCCGAGCCCCTGGAAGCATGAAAATCACTTTAAACATGCTAATTTTAGCTCTAACACTGATGATCCACCTACAAATGTGAACTGACGTTCAAAAATAAAACATTTGAAAACGGACCATTTTCCACATTTCTGAAGCATGACGTAATGGGGGGGTGTTATCTCTTTTGTCGAAAATCAGCCGTTTTTGCTCGAACATTAAATGCCTCCAAATGGTATTTAATTAACTTCCCGGGGTGAAGAAACCCTTTTTGAGGACTCAGAGTGAGTAAATTGGCCATTTTCATGCACTTTTAACCATTCCATAAATCTTGTGTTTTGGGCCCCTGGAAGCATGAAAATCACTTTAAACATGCTAATTTTAGCTCTAACACTGATGATCCACCTACAAATGTGAACTGACGTTCAAAAATAAAACATTTGAAAACGGACCATTTTCCACATTTCTGAAGCATGACGTAATGGGGGGGTGTTATCTCTTTTGTCGAAAATCAGCCGTTTTTGCTCGAACATTAAATGCCTCCAAATGGTATTTAATTAACTTCCCGAGCCCCTGGAAGCATGAAAATCACTTTAAGCATGCTAATTTTAGCTCTAACACTGATGATCCACCTACAAATGTGAACTGACGTTCAAAAATAAAACATTTGAAAACGGACCATTTTCCACATTTCTGAAGCATGACGTAATGGGGGGGTGTTATCTCTTTTGTCGAAAATCAGCCGTTTTTGCTCGAACATTAAATGCCTCCAAATGGTATTTAATTAACTTCCCGAGCCCCTGGAAGCATGAAAATCACTTTAAACATGCTAATTTTAGCTCTAACACTGATGATCCACCTACAAATGTGAACTGACGTTCAAAAATAAAACATTTGAAAACGGACCATTTTCCACATTTCTGAAGCATGACGTAATGGGGGGGTGTTATCTCTTTTGTCGAAAATCAGCCGTTTTTGCTCGAACATTAAATGCCTCCAAATGGTATTTAATTAACTTCCCGAGCCCCTGGAAGCATGAAAATCACTTTAAACATGCTAATTTTAGCTCTAACACTGATGATCCACCTACAAATGTGAACTGACGTTCAAAAATAAAACATTTGAAAACGGACCATTTTCCACATTTCTGAAGCATGACGTAATGGGGGGGTGTTATCTCTTTTGTCGAAAATCAGCCGTTTTTGCTCGAACATTAAATGCCTCCAAATGGTATTTAATTAACTTCCCGGGGTGAAGAAACCCTTTTTGAGAACTCAGAGTGAGTAAATTGGCCATTTTCATGCACTTTTAACCATTCCATAAATCTTGTGTTTTGGGCCCCTGGAAGCATGAAAATCACTTTAAACATGCTAATTTTAGCTCTAACACTGATGATCCACCTACAAATGTGAACTGACGTTCAAAAATAAAACATTTGAAAACGGACCATTTTCCACATTTCTGAAGCATGACGTAATGGGGGGGTGTTATCTCTTTTGTCGAAAATCAGCCGTTTTTGCTCGAACATTAAATGCCTCCAAATGGTATTTAATTAACTTCCCGAGCCCCTGGAAGCATGAAAATCACTTTAAACATGCTAATTTTAGCTCTAACACTGATGATCCACCTACAAATGTGAACTGACGTTCAAAAATAAAACATTTGAAAACGGACCATTTTCCACATTTCTGAAGCATGACGTAATGGGGGGGTGTTATCTCTTTTGTCGAAAATCAGCCGTTTTTGCTCGAACATTAAATGCCTCCAAATGGTATTTAATTAACTTCCCGGGGTTAAGAAACCCTTTTTGAGAACTCAGAGTGAGTAAATTGGCCATTTTCATGCACTTTTAACCATTCCATAAATCTTGTGTTTTGGGCCCCTGGAAGCATGAAAATCACTTTAAACATGCTAATTTTAGCTCTAACACTGATGATCCACCTACAAATGTGAACTGACGTTCAAAAATAAAACATTTGAAAACGGACCATTTTCCACATTTCTGAAGCATGACGTAATGGGAGGGTGTTATCTCTTTTGTCGAAAATCAGCCGTTTTTGCTCGAACATTAAATGCCTCCAAATGGTATTTAATTAACTTCCCGGGGTGAAGAAACCCTTTTTGAGAACTCAGAGTGAGTAAATTGGCCATTTTCATGCACTTTTAACCATTCCATAAATCTTGTGTTTTGGGCCCCTGGAAGCATGAAAATCACTTTAAACATGCTAATTTTAGCTCTAACACTGATGATCCACCTACAAATGTGAACTGACGTTCAAAAATAAAACATTTGAAAACGGACCATTTTCCACATTTCTGAAGCATGACGTAATGGGGGGGTGTTATCTCTTTTGTCGAAAATCAGCCGTTTTTGCTCGAACATTAAATGCCTCCAAATGGTATTTAATTAACTTCCCGGGGTGAAGAAACCCTTTTTGAGAACTCAGAGTGAGTAAATTGGCCATTTTCATGCACTTCTAACCATTCCATAAATCTTGTGTTTTGGGCCCCTGGAAGCATGAAAATCACTTTAAACATGCTAATTTTAGCTCTAACACTGATGATCCACCTACAAATGTGAACTGACGTTCAAAAATAAAACATTTGAAAACAGACCATTTTCCACATTTCTGAAGCATGACGTAATGGGGGGGTGTTATCTCTTTTGTCGAAAATCAGCCGTTTTTGCTCGAACATTAAATGCCTCCAAATGGTATTTAATTAACTTCCCAGGGTGAAGAAACCCTTTTTGAGAACTCAGAGTGAGTAAATTGGCCATTTTCATGCACTTTTAACCATTCCATAAATCTTGTGTTTTGGGCCCCTGGAAGCATGAAAATCACTTTAAACATGCTAATTTTAGCTCTAACACTGATGATCCACCTACAAATGTGAACTGACGTTCAAAAATAAAACATTTGAAAACGGACCATTTTCCACATTTCTGAAGCATGACGTAATGGGGGGGTGTTATCTCTTTTGTCGAAAATCAGCCGTTTTTGCTCGAACATTAAATGCCTCCAAATGGTATTTAATTAACTTCCCGAGCCCCTGGAAGCATGAAAATCACTTTAAACATGCTAATTTTAGCTCTAACACTGATGATCCACCTACAAATGTGAACTGACGTTCAAAAATAAAACATTTGAAAACGGACCATTTTCCACATTTCTGAAGCATGACGTAATGGGGGGGTGTTATCTCTTTTGTCGAAAATCAGCCGTTTTTGCTCGAACATTAAATGCCTCCAAATGGTATTTAATTAACTTCCCGGGGTGAAGAAACCCTTTTTGAGAACTCAGAGTGAGTAAATTGGCCATTTTCATGCACTTTTAACCATTCCATAAATCTTGTGTTTTGGGCCCCTGGAAGCATGAAAATCACTTTAAACATGCTAATTTTAGCTCTAACACTGATGATCCACCTACAAATGTGAACTGACGTTCAAAAATAAAACATTTGAAAACGGACCATTTTCCACATTTCTGAAGCATGACGTAATGGGGGGGTGTTATCTCTTTTGTCGAAAATCAGCCGTTTTTGCTCGAACATTAAATGCCTCCAAATGGTATTTAATTAACTTCCCGAGCCCCTGGAAGCATGAAAATCACTTTAAACATGCTAATTTTAGCTCTAACACTGATGATCCACCTACAAATGTGAACTGACGTTCAAAAATAAAACATTTGAAAACTGACCATTTTCCACATTTCTGAAGCATGACGTAATGGGGGGGTGTTATCTCTTTTGTCGAAAATCAGCCGTTTTTGCTCGAACATTAAATGCCTCCAAATGGTATTTAATTAACTTCCCGAGCCCCTGGAAGCATGAAAATCACTTTAAACATGCTAATTTTAGCTCTAACACTGATGATCCACCTACAAATGTGAACTGACGTTCAAAAATAAAACATTTGAAAACGGACCATTTTCCACATTTCTGAAGCATGACGTAATGGGGGGGTGTTATCTCTTTTGTCGAAAATCAGCCGCTTTTGCTCGAACATTAAATGCCTCCAAATGGTATTTAATTAACTTCCCGGGGTGAAGAAACCCTTTTTGAGAACTCAGAGTGAGTAAATTGGCCATTTTCATGCACTTTTAACCATTCCATAAATCTTGTGTTTTGGGCCCCTGGAAGCATGAAAATCACTTTAAACATGCTAATTTTAGCTCTAACACTGATGATCCACCTACAAATGTGAACTGACGTTCAAAAATAAAACATTTGAAAACGGACCATTTTCCACATTTCTGAAGCATGACGTAATGGGGGGGTGTTATCTCTTTTGTCGAAAATCAGCCGTTTTTGCTCGAACATTAAATGCCTCCAAATGGTATTTAATTAACTTCCCGAGCCCCTGGAAGCATGAAAATCACTTTAAACATGCTAATTTTAGCTCTAACACTGATGATCCACCTACAAATGTGAACTGACGTTCAAAAATAAAACATTTGAAAACGGACCATTTTCAACATTTCTGAAGCATGACGTAATGGGGGGGTGTTATCTCTTTTGTCGAAAATCAGCCGTTTTTGCTCGAACATTAAATGCCTCCAAATGGTATTTAATTAACTTCCCGAGCCCCTGGAAGCATGAAAATCACTTTAAACATGCTAATTTTAGCTCTAACACTGATGATCCACCTACAAATGTGAACTGACGTTCAAAAATAAAACATTTGAAAACGGACCATTTTCCACATTTCTGAAGCATGACGTAATGGGGGGGTGTTATCTCTTTTGTCGAAAATCAGCCGTTTTTGCTCGAACATTAAATGCCTCCAAATGGTATTTAATTAACTTCCCGAGCCCCTGGAAGCATGAAAATCACTTTAAACATGCTAATTTTAGCTCTAACACTGATGATCCACCTACAAATGTGAACTGACGTTCAAAAATAAAACATTTGAAAACGGACCATTTTCCACATTTCTGAAGCATGACGTAATGGGGGGGTGTTATCTCTTTTGTCGAAAATCAGCCGTTTTTGCTCGAACATTAAATGCCTCCAAATGGTATTTAATTAACTTCCCGGGGTGAAGAAACCCTTTTTGAGAACTCAGAGTGAGTAAATTGGCCATTTTCATGCACTTTTAACCATTCCATAAATCTTGTGTTTTGGGCCCCTAGAAGCATGAAAATCACTTTAAACATGCTAATTTTAGCTCTAACACTGATGATCCACCTACAAATGTGAACTGACGTTCAAAAATAAAACATTTGAAAACGGACCATTTTCCACATTTCTGAAGCATGACGTAATGGGGGGGTGTTTTCTCTTTTGTCGAAAATCAGCCGTTTTTGCTCGAACATTAAATGCCTCCAAATGGTATTTAATTAACTTCCCGGGGTGAAGAAACCCTTTTTGAGAACTCAGAGTGAGTAAATTGGCCATTTTCATGCACTTTTAACCATTCCATAAATCTTGTGTTTTGGGCCCCTGGAAGCATGAAAATCACTTTAAACATGCTAATTTTAGCTCTAACACTGATGATCCACCTACAAATGTGAACTGACGTTCAAAAATAAAACATTTGAAAACGGACCATTTTCCACATTTCTGAAGCATGACGTAATGGGGGGGTGTTATCTCTTTTGTCGAAAATCAGCTGTTTTTGCTCGAACATTAAATGCCTCCAAATGGTATTTAATTAACTTCCCGAGCCCCTGGAAGCATGAAAATCACTTTAAACATGCTAATTTTAGCTCTAACACTGATGATCCACCTACAAATGTGAACTGACGTTCAAAAATAAAACATTTGAAAACGGACCATTTTCCACATTTCTGAAGCATGACGTAATGGGGGGGTGTTATCTCTTTTGTCGAAAATCAGCCGTTTTTGCTCGAACATTAAATGCCTCCAAATGGTATTTAATTAACTTCCCGAGCCCCTGGAAGCATGAAAATCACTTTAAACATGCTAATTTTAGCTCTAACACTGATGATCCACCTACAAATGTGAACTGACGTTCAAAAATAAAACATTTGAAAACGGACCATTTTCCACATTTCTGAAGCATGACGTAATGGGGGGGTGTTATCTCTTTTGTCGAAAATCAGCCGTTTTTGCTCGAACATTAAATGCCTCCAAATGGTATTTAATTAACTTCCCGAGCCCCTGGAAGCATGAAAATCACTTTAAACATGCTAATTTTAGCTCTAACACTGATGATCCACCTACAAATGTGAACTGACGTTCAAAAATAAAACATTTGAAAATGGACCATTTTCCACATTTCTGAAGCATGACGTAATGGGGGGGTGTTATCTCTTTTGTCGAAAATCAGCCGTTTTTGCTCGAACATTAAATGCCTCCAAATGGTATTTAATTAACTTCCCGAGCCCCTGGAAGCATGAAAATCACTTTAAACATGCTAATTTTAGCTCTAACACTGATGATCCACCTACAAATGTGAACTGACGTTCAAAAATAAAACATTTGAAAACGGACCATTTTCCACATTTCTGAAGCATGACGTAATGGGGGGGTGTTATCTCTTTTGTCGAAAATCAGCCGTTTTTGCTCGAACATTAAATGCCTCCAAATGGTATTTAATTAACTTCCCGGGGTGAAGAAACCCTTTTTGAGAACTCAGAGTGAGTAAATTGGCCATTTTCATGCACTTTTAACCATTCCATAAATCTTGTGTTTTGGGCCCCTGGAAGCATGAAAATCACTTTAAACATGCTAATTTTAGCTCTAACACTGATGATCCACCTACAAATGTGAACTGACGTTCAAAAATAAAACATTTGAAAACGGACCATTTTCCACATTTCTGAAGCATGACGTAATGGGGGGGTGTTATCTCTTTTGTCGAAAATCAGCCGTTTTTGCTCGAACATTAAATGCCTCCAAATGGTATTTAATTAACTTCCCGGGGTGAAGAAACCCTTTTTGAGAACTCAGAGTGAGTAAATTGGCCATTTTCATGCACTTTTAACCATTCCATAAATCTTGTGTTTTGGGCCCCTGGAAGCATGAAAATCACTTTAAACATGCTAATTTTAGCTCTAACACTGATGATCCACCTACAAATGTGAACTGACGTTCAAAAATAAAACATTTGAAAACGGACCATTTTCCACATTTCTGAAGTATGACGTAATGGGGGGGTGTTATCTCTTTTCTCGAAAATCAGCTGTTTTTGCTCGAACATTAAATGCCTCCAAATGGTATTTAATTAACTTCCCGAGCCCCTGGAAGCATGAAAATCACTTTAAACATGCTAATTTTAGCTCTAACACTGATGATCCACCTACAAATGTGAACTGACGTTCAAAAATAAAACATTTGAAAACGGACCATTTTCCACATTTCTGAAGCATGACGTAATGGGGGGGTGTTATCTCTTTTGTCGAAAATCAGCCGTTTTTGCTCGAACATTAAATGCCTCCAAATGGTATTTAATTAACTTCCCGAGCCCCTGGAAGCATGAAAATCACTTTAAACATGCTAATTTTAGCTCTAACACTGATGATCCACCTACAAATGTGAACTGACGTTCAAAAATAAAACATTTGAAAACGGATCATTTTCCACATTTCTGAAGCATGACGTAATGGGGGGGTGTTATCTCTTTTGTCGAAAATCAGCCGTTTTTGCTCGAACATTAAATGCCTCCAAATGGTATTTAATTAACTTCCCGGGGTGAAGAAACCCTTTTTGAGAACTCAGAGTGAGTAAATTGGCCATTTTCATGCACTTTTAACCATTCCATAAATCTTGTGTTTTGGGCCCCTGGAAGCATGAAAATCACTTTAAACATGCTAATTTTAGCTCTAACACTGATGATCCACCTACAAATGTGAACTGACGTTCAAAAATAAAACATTTGAAAACGGACCATTTTCCACATTTCTGAAGCATGACGTAATGGGGGGGTGTTATCTCTTTTGTCGAAAATCAGCCGTTTTTGCTCGAACATTAAATGCCTCCAAATGGTATTTAATTAACTTCCCGGGGTGAAGAAACCCTTTTTGAGAACTCAGAGTGAGTAAATTGGCCATTTTCATGCACTTTTAACCATTCCATAAATCTTGTGTTTTGGGCCCCTGGAAGCATGAAAATCACTTTAAACATGCTAATTTTAGCTCTAACACTGATGATCCACCTACAAATGTGAACTGACGTTCAAAAATAAAACATTTGAAAACGGACCATTTTCCACATTTCTGAAGCATGACGTAATGGGGGGGTGTTATCTCTTTTGTCGAAAATCAGCCGTTTTTGCTCGAACATTAAATGCCTCCAAATGGTATTTAATTAACTTCCCGAGCCCCTGGAAGCATGAAAATCACTTTAAACATGCTAATTTTAGCTCTAACACTGATGATCCACCTACAAATGTGAACTGACGTTCAAAAATAAAACATTTGAAAACGGACCATTTTCCACATTTCTGAAGCATGACGTAATGGGGGGGTGTTATCTCTTTTGTCGAAAATCAGCCGTTTTTGCTCGAACATTAAATGCCTCCAAATGGTATTTAATTAACTTCCCGGGGTGAAGAAACCCTTTTTGAGAACTCAGAGTGAGTAAATTGGCCATTTTCATGCACTTTTAACCATTCCATAAATCTTGTGTTTTGGGCCCCTGGAAGCATGAAAATCACTTTAAACATGCTAATTTTAGCTCTAACACTGATGATCCACCTACAAATGTGAACTGACGTTCAAAAATAAAACATTTGAAAACGGACCATTTTCCACATTTCTGAAGCATGACGTAATGGGGGGGTGTTATCTCTTTTGTCGAAAATCAGCCGTTTTTGCTCGAACATTAAATGCCTCCAAATGGTATTTAATTAACTTCCCGAGCCCCTGGAAGCATGAAAATCACTTTAAACATGCTAATTTTAGCTCTAACACTGATGATCCACCTACAAATGTGAACTGACGTTCAAAAATAAAACATTTGAAAACGGACCATTTTCCACATTTCTGAAGCATGACGTAATAGGGGGGGGGTTATCTCTTTTGTCGAAAATCAGCCGTTTTTGCTCGAACATTAAATGCCTCCAAATGGTATTTAATTAACTTCCCGGGGTGAAGAAACCCTTTTTGAGAACTCAGAGTGAGTAAATTGGCCATTTTCATGCACTTTTAACCATTCCATAAATCTTGTGTTTTGGGCCCCTGGAAGCATGAAAATCACTTTAAACATGCTAATTTTAGCTCTAACACTGATGATCCACCTACAAATGTGAACTGACGTTCAAAAATAAAACATTTGAAAACGGACCATTTTCCACATTTCTGAAGCATGACGTAATGGGGGGGTGTTATCTCTTTTGTCGAAAATCAGCCGTTTTTGCTCGAACATTAAATGCCTCCAAATGGTAATTAATTAACTTCCCGGGGTGAAGAAACCCTTTTTGAGAACTCAGAGTGAGTAAATTGGCCATTTTCATGCACTTTTAACCATTCCATAAATCTTGTGTTTTGGGCCCCTGGAAGCATGAAAATCACTTTAAACATGCTAATTTTAGCTCTAACACTGATGATCCACCTACAAATGTGAACTGACGTTCAAAAATAAAACATTTGAAAACGGACCATTTTCCACATTTCTGAAGCATGACGTAATGGGGGGGTGTTATCTCGTTTGTCGAAAATCAGCCGTTTTTGCTCGAACATTAAATGCCTCCAAATGGTATTTAATTAACTTCCCGAGCCCCTGGAAGCATGAAAATCACTTTAAACATGCTAATTTTAGCTCTAACACTGATGATCCACCTACAAATGTGAACTGACGTTCAAAAATAAAACATTTGAAAACGGACCATTTTCCACATTTCTGAAGCATGACGTAATGGGGGGGTGTTATCTCTTTTGTCGAAAATCAGCCGTTTTTGCTCGAACATTAAATGCCTCCAAATGGTATTTAATTAACTTCCCGAGCCCCTGGAAGCATGAAAATCACTTTAAACATGCTAATTTTAGCTCTAACACTGATGATCCACCTACAAATGTGAACTGACGTTCAAAAATAAAACATTTGAAAACGGACCATTTTCCACATTTCTGAAGCATGACGTAATGGGGGGGTGTTATCTCTTTTGTCGAAAATCAGCCGTTTTTGCTCGAACATTAAATGCCTCCAAATGGTATTTAATTAACTTCCCGAGCCCCTGGAAGCATGAAAATCACTTTAAACATGCTAATTTTAGCTCTAACACTGATGATCCACCTACAAATGTGAACTGACGTTCAAAAATAAAACATTTGAAAACGGACCATTTTCCACATTTCTGAAGCATGACGTAATGGGGGGGTGTTATCTCTTTTGTCGAAAATCAGCCGTTTTTGCTCGAACATTAAATGCCTCCAAATGGTATTTAATTAACTTCCCGAGCCCCTGGAAGCATGAAAATCACTTTAAACATGCTAATTTTAGCTCTAACACTGATGATCCACCTACAAATGTGAACTGACGTTCAAAAATAAAACATTTGAAAACGGACCATTTTCCACATTTCTGAAGCATGACGTAATGGGGGGGTGTTATCTCTT
Source organism: Lissotriton vulgaris (assembly GCF_964263255.1). Classification (NCBI taxonomy): domain Eukaryota; kingdom Metazoa; phylum Chordata; class Amphibia; order Caudata; family Salamandridae; genus Lissotriton; species Lissotriton vulgaris. The sequence goes on along the minus strand of NW_028250902.1, from coordinate 25,651 downwards.
TTGTCGAAAATCAGCCGTTTTTGCTCGAACATTAAATGCCTCCAAATGGTAATTAATTAACTTCCCGGGGTGAAGAAACCCTTTTTGAGAACTCAGAGTGAGTAAATTGGCCATTTTCATGCACTTTTAACCATTCCATAAATCTTGTGTTTTGGGCCCCTGGAAGCATGAAAATCACTTTAAACATGCTAATTTTAGCTCTAACACTGATGATCCACCTACAAATGTGAACTGACGTTCAAAAATAAAACATTTGAAAACGGACCATTTTCCACATTTCTGAAGCATGACGTAATGGGGGGGTGTTATCTCGTTTGTCGAAAATCAGCCGTTTTTGCTCGAACATTAAATGCCTCCAAATGGTATTTAATTAACTTCCCGAGCCCCTGGAAGCATGAAAATCACTTTAAACATGCTAATTTTAGCTCTAACACTGATGATCCACCTACAAATGTGAACTGACGTTCAAAAATAAAACATTTGAAAACGGACCATTTTCCACATTTCTGAAGCATGACGTAATGGGGGGGTGTTATCTCTTTTGTCGAAAATCAGCCGTTTTTGCTCGAACATTAAATGCCTCCAAATGGTATTTAATTAACTTCCCGAGCCCCTGGAAGCATGAAAATCACTTTAAACATGCTAATTTTAGCTCTAACACTGATGATCCACCTACAAATGTGAACTGACGTTCAAAAATAAAACATTTGAAAACGGACCATTTTCCACATTTCTGAAGCATGACGTAATGGGGGGGTGTTATCTCTTTTGTCGAAAATCAGCCGTTTTTGCTCGAACATTAAATGCCTCCAAATGGTATTTAATTAACTTCCCGAGCCCCTGGAAGCATGAAAATCACTTTAAACATGCTAATTTTAGCTCTAACACTGATGATCCACCTACAAATGTGAACTGACGTTCAAAAATAAAACATTTGAAAACGGACCATTTTCCACATTTCTGAAGCATGACGTAATGGGGGGGTGTTATCTCTTTTGTCGAAAATCAGCCGTTTTTGCTCGAACATTAAATGCCTCCAAATGGTATTTAATTAACTTCCCGAGCCCCTGGAAGCATGAAAATCACTTTAAACATGCTAATTTTAGCTCTAACACTGATGATCCACCTACAAATGTGAACTGACGTTCAAAAATAAAACATTTGAAAACGGACCATTTTCCACATTTCTGAAGCATGACGTAATGGGGGGGTGTTATCTCTTTTGTCGAAAATCAGCCGTTTTTGCTCGAACATTAAATGCCTCCAAATGGTATTTAATTAACTTCCCGAGCCCCTGGAAGCATGAAAATCACTTTAAACATGCTAATTTTAGCTCTAACACTGATGATCCACCTACAAATGTGAACTGACGTTCAAAAATAAAACATTTGAAAACGGACCATTTTCCACATTTCTGAAGCATGACGTAATGGGGGGGTGTTATCTCTTTTGTCGAAAATCAGCCGTTTTTGCTCGAACATTAAATGCCTCCAAATGGTATTTAATTAACTTCCCGAGCCCCTGGAAGCATGAAAATCACTTTAAACATGCTAATTTTAGCTCTAACACTGATGATCCACCTACAAATGTGAACTGACGTTCAAAAATAAAACATTTGAAAACGGACCATTTTCCACATTTCTGAAGCATGACGTAATGGGGGGGTGTTATCTCTTTTTTCGAAAATCAGCCGTTTTTGCTCGAACATTAAATGCCTCCAAATGGTATTTAATTAACTTCCCGAGCCCCTGGAAGCATGAAAATCACTTTAAACATGCTAATTTTAGCTCTAACACTGATGATCCACCTACAAATGTGAACTGACGTTCAAAAATAAAACATTTGAAAACGGACCATTTTCCACATTTCTGAAGCATGACGTAATGGGGGGGTGTTATCTCTTTTGTCGAAAATCAGCCGTTTTTGCTCGAACATTAAATGCCTCCAAATGGTATTTAATTAACTTCCCGAGCCCCTGGAAGCATGAAAATCACTTTAAACATGCTAATTTTAGCTCTAACACTGATGATCCACCTACAAATGTGAACTGACGTTCAAAAATAAAACATTTGAAAACGGACCATTTTCCACATTTCTGAAGCATGACGTAATGGGGGGGTGTTATCTCTTTTGTCGAAAATCAGCCGTTTTTGCTCGAACATTAAATGCCTCCAAATGGTATTTAATTAACTTCCCGAGCCCCTGGAAGCATGAAAATCACTTTAAACATGCTAATTTTAGCTCTAACACTGATGATCCACCTACAAATGTGAACTGACGTTCAAAAATAAAACATTTGAAAACGGACCATTTTCCACATTTCTGAAGCATGACGTAATGGGGGGGTGTTATCTCTTTTGTCGAAAATCAGCCGTTTTTGCTCGAACATTAAATGCCTCCAAATGGTATTTAATTAACTTCCCGGGGTGAAGAAACCCTTTTTGAGAACTCAGAGTGAGTAAATTGGCCATTTTCATGCACTTTTAACCATTCCATAAATCTTGTGTTTTGGGCCCCTGGAAGCATGAAAATCACTTTAAACATGCTAATTTTAGCTCTAACACTGATGATCCACCTACAAATGTGAACTGACGTTCAAAAATAAAACATTTGAAAACGGACCATTTTCCACATTTCTGAAGCATGACGTAATGGGGGGGTGTTATCTCTTTTGTCGAAAATCAGCTGTTTTTGCTCGAACATTAAATGCCTCCAAATGGTATTTAATTAACTTCCCGAGCCCCTGGAAGCATGAAAATCACTTTAAACATGCTAATTTTAGCTCTAACACTGATGATCCACCTACAAATGTGAACTGACGTTCAAAAATAAAACATTTGAAAACGGACCATTTTCCACATTTCTGAAGCATGACGTAATGGGGGGGTGTTATCTCTTTTGTCGAAAATCAGCCGTTTTTGCTCGAACATTAAATGCCTCCAAATGGTATTTAATTAACTTCCCGAGCCCCTGGAAGCATGAAAATCACTTTAAACATGCTAATTTTAGCTCTAACACTGATGATCCACCTACAAATGTGAACTGACGTTCAAAAATAAAACATTTGAAAACGGACCATTTTCCACATTTCTGAAGCATGACGTAATGGGGGGGTGTTATCTCTTTTGTCGAAAATCAGCCGTTTTTGCTCGAACATTAAATGCCTCCAAATGGTATTTAATTAACTTCCCGAGCCCCTGGAAGCATGAAAATCACTTTAAACATGCTAATTTTAGCTCTAACACTGATGATCCACCTACAAATGTGAACTGACGTTCAAAAATAAAACATTTGAAAACGGACCATTTTCCACATTTCTGAAGCATGACGTAATGGGGGGGTGTTATCTCTTTTGTCGAAAATCAGCCGTTTTTGCTCGAACATTAAATGCCTCCAAATGGTATTTAATTAACTTCCCGAGCCCCTGGAAGCATGAAAATCACTTTAAACATGCTAATTTTAGCTCTAACACTGATGATCCACCTACAAATGTGAACTGACGTTCAAAAATAAAACATTTGAAAACGGACCATTTTCCACATTTCTGAAGCATGACGTAATGGGGGGGTGTTATCTCTTTTGTCGAAAATCAGCCGTTTTTGCTCGAACATTAAATGCCTCCAAATGGTATTTAATTAACTTCCCGAGCCCCTGGAAGCATGAAAATCACTTTAAACATGCTAATTTTAGCTCTAACACTGATGATCCACCTACAAATGTGAACTGACGTTCAAAAATAAAACATTTGAAAACGGACCATTTTCCACATTTCTGAAGCATGACGTAATGGGGGGGTGTTATCTCTTTTGTCGAAAATCAGCCGTTTTTGCTCGAACATTAAATGCCTCCAAATGGTAATTAATTAACTTCCCGGGGTGAAGAAACCCTTTTTGAGAACTCAGAGTGAGTAAATTGGCCATTTTCATGCACTTTTAACCATTCCATAAATCTTGTGTTTTGGGCCCCTGGAAGCATGAAAATCACTTTAAACATGCTAATTTTAGCTCTAACACTGATGATCCACCTACAAATGTGAACTGACGTTCAAAAATAAAACATTTGAAAACGGACCATTTTCCACATTTCTGAAGCATGACGTAATGGGGGGGTGTTATCTCGTTTGTCGAAAATCAGCCGTTTTTGCTCGAACATTAAATGCCTCCAAATGGTATTTAATTAACTTCCCGAGCCCCTGGAAGCATGAAAATCACTTTAAACATGCTAATTTTAGCTCTAACACTGATGATCCACCTACAAATGTGAACTGACGTTCAAAAATAAAACATTTGAAAACGGACCATTTTCCACATTTCTGAAGCATGACGTAATGGGGGGGTGTTATCTCTTTTGTCGAAAATCAGCCGTTTTTGCTCGAACATTAAATGCCTCCAAATGGTATTTAATTAACTTCCCGAGCCCCTGGAAGCATGAAAATCACTTTAAACATGCTAATTTTAGCTCTAACACTGATGATCCACCTACAAATGTGAACTGACGTTCAAAAATAAAACATTTGAAAACGGACCATTTTCCACATTTCTGAAGCATGACGTAATGGGGGGGTGTTATCTCTTTTGTCGAAAATCAGCCGTTTTTGCTCGAACATTAAATGCCTCCAAATGGTATTTAATTAACTTCCCGAGCCCCTGGAAGCATGAAAATCACTTTAAACATGCTAATTTTAGCTCTAACACTGATGATCCACCTACAAATGTGAACTGACGTTCAAAAATAAAACATTTGAAAACGGACCATTTTCCACATTTCTGAAGCATGACGTAATGGGGGGGTGTTATCTCTTTTGTCGAAAATCAGCCGTTTTTGCTCGAACATTAAATGCCTCCAAATGGTATTTAATTAACTTCCCGAGCCCCTGGAAGCATGAAAATCACTTTAAACATGCTAATTTTAGCTCTAACACTGATGATCCACCTACAAATGTGAACTGACGTTCAAAAATAAAACATTTGAAAACGGACCATTTTCCACATTTCTGAAGCATGACGTAATGGGGGGGTGTTATCTCTTTTGTCGAAAATCAGCCGTTTTTGCTCGAACATTAAATGCCTCCAAATGGTATTTAATTAACTTCCCGAGCCCCTGGAAGCATGAAAATCACTTTAAACATGCTAATTTTAGCTCTAACACTGATGATCCACCTACAAATGTGAACTGACGTTCAAAAATAAAACATTTGAAAACGGACCATTTTCCACATTTCTGAAGCATGACGTAATGGGGGGGTGTTATCTCTTTTGTCGAAAATCAGCCGTTTTTGCTCGAACATTAAATGCCTCCAAACGGTATTTAATTAACTTCCCGAGCCCCTGGAAGCATGAAAATCACTTTAAACATGCTAATTTTAGCTCTAACACTGATGATCCACCTACAAATGTGAACTGACGTTCAAAAATAAAACATTTGAAAACGGACCATTTTCCACATTTCTGAAGCATGACGTAATGGGGGGGTGTTATCTCTTTTTTCGAAAATCAGCCGTTTTTGCTCGAACATTAAATGCCTCCAAATGGTATTTAATTAACTTCCCGAGCCCCTGGAAGCATGAAAATCACTTTAAACATGCTAATTTTAGCTCTAACACTGATGATCCACCTACAAATGTGAACTGACGTTCAAAAATAAAACATTTGAAAACGGACCATTTTCCACATTTCTGAAGCATGACGTAATGGGGGGGTGTTATCTCTTTTGTCGAAAATCAGCCGTTTTTGCTCGAACATTAAATGCCTCCAAATGGTATTTAATTAACTTCCCGAGCCCCTGGAAGCATGAAAATCACTTTAAACATGCTAATTTTAGCTCTAACACTGATGATCCACCTACAAATGTGAACTGACGTTCAAAAATAAAACATTTGAAAACGGACCATTTTCCACATTTCTGAAGCATGACGTAATGGGGGGGTGTTATCTCTTTTGTCGAAAATCAGCCGTTTTTGCTCGAACATTAAATGCCTCCAAATGGTATTTAATTAACTTCCCGAGCCCCTGGAAGCATGAAAATCACTTTAAACATGCTAATTTTAGCTCTAACACTGATGATCCACCTACAAATGTGAACTGACGTTCAAAAATAAAACATTTGAAAACGGACCATTTTCCACATTTCTGAAGCATGACGTAATGGGGGGGTGTTATCTCTTTTGTCGAAAATCAGCCGTTTTTGCTCGAACATTAAATGCCTCCAAATGGTATTTAATTAACTTCCCGGGGTGAAGAAACCCTTTTTGAGAACTCAGAGTGAGTAAATTGGCCATTTTCATGCACTTTTAACCATTCCATAAATCTTGTGTTTTGGGCCCCTGGAAGCATGAAAATCACTTTAAACATGCTAATTTTAGCTCTAACACTGATGATCCACCTACAAATGTGAACTGACGTTCAAAAATAAAACATTTGAAAACGGACCATTTTCCACATTTCTGAAGCATGACGTAATGGGGGGGTGTTATCTCTTTTGTCGAAAATCAGCTGTTTTTGCTCGAACATTAAATGCCTCCAAATGGTATTTAATTAACTTCCCGAGCCCCTGGAAGCATGAAAATCACTTTAAACATGCTAATTTTAGCTCTAACACTGATGATCCACCTACAAATGTGAACTGACGTTCAAAAATAAAACATTTGAAAACGGACCATTTTCCACATTTCTGAAGCATGACGTAATGGGGGGGTGTTATCTCTTTTGTCGAAAATCAGCCGTTTTTGCTCGAACATTAAATGCCTCCAAATGGTATTTAATTAACTTCCCGAGCCCCTGGAAGCATGAAAATCACTTTAAACATGCTAATTTTAGCTCTAACACTGATGATCCACCTACAAATGTGAACTGACGTTCAAAAATAAAACATTTGAAAACGGACCATTTTCCACATTTCTGAAGCATGACGTAATGGGGGGGTGTTATCTCTTTTGTCGAAAATCAGCCGTTTTTGCTCGAACATTAAATGCCTCCAAATGGTATTTAATTAACTTCCCGAGCCCCTGGAAGCATGAAAATCACTTTAAACATGCTAATTTTAGCTCTAACACTGATGATCCACCTACAAATGTGAACTGACGTTCAAAAATAAAACATTTGAAAACGGACCATTTTCCACATTTCTGAAGCATGACGTAATGGGGGGGTGTTATCTCTTTTGTCGAAAATCAGCCGTTTTTGCTCGAACATTAAATGCCTCCAAATGGTATTTAATTAACTTCCCGGGGTGAAGAAACCCTTTTTGAGAACTCAGAGTGAGTAAATTGGCCATTTTCATGCACTTTTAACCATTCCATAAATCTTGTGTTTTGGGCCCCTGGAAGCATGAAAATCACTTTAAACATGCTAATTTTAGCTCTAACACTGATGATCCACCTACAAATGTGAACTGACGTTCAAAAATAAAACATTTGAAAACGGACCATTTTCCACATTTCTGAAGCATGACGTAATGGGGGGGTGTTATCTCTTTTGTCGAAAATCAGCCGTTTTTGCTCGAACATTAAATGCCTCCAAATGGTATTTAATTAACTTCCCGAGCCCCTGGAAGCATGAAAATCACTTTAAACATGCTAATTTTAGCTCTAACACTGATGATCCACCTACAAATGTGAACTGACGTTCAAAAATAAAACATTTGAAAACGGACCATTTTCCACATTTCTGAAGCATGACGTAATGGGGGGGTGTTATCTCTTTTGTCGAAAATCAGCCGTTTTTGCTCGAACATTAAATGCCTCCAAATGGTATTTAATTAACTTCCCGGGGTGAAGAAACCCTTTTTGAGAACTCAGAGTGAGTAAATTGGCCATTTTCATGCACTTTTAACCATTCCATAAATCTTGTGTTTTGGGCCCCTGGAAGCATGAAAATCACTTTAAACATGCTAATTTTAGCTCTAACACTGATGATCCACCTACAAATGTGAACTGACGTTCAAAAATAAAACATTTGAAAACGGACCATTTTCCACATTTCTGAAGCATGACGTAATGGGGGGGTGTTATCTCTTTTGTCGAAAATCAGCCGTTTTTGCTCGAACATTAAATGCCTCCAAATGGTATTTAATTAACTTCCCGAGCCCCTGGAAGCATGAAAATCACTTTAAACATGCTAATTTTAGCTCTAACACTGATGATCCACCTACAAATGTGAACTGACGTTCAAAAATAAAACATTTGAAAACGGACCATTTTCCACATTTCTGAAGCATGACGTAATGGGGGGGCGTTATCTCTTTTGTCGAAAATCAGCCGTTTTTGCTCGAACATTAAATGCCTCCGAATGGTATTTAATTAACTTCCCGGGGTGAAGAAACCCTTTTTGAGAACTCAGAGTGAGTAAATTGGCCATTTTCATGCACTTTTAACCATTCCATAAATCTTGTGTTTTGGGCCCCTGGAAGCATGAAAATCACTTTAAACATGCTAATTTTAGCTCTAACACTGATGATCCACCTACAAATGTGAACTGACGTTCAAAAATAAAACATTTGAAAACGGACCATTTTCCACATTTCTGAAGCATGACGTAATGGGGGGGTGTTATCTCTTTTGTCGAAAATCAGCCGTTTTTGCTCGAACATTAAATGCCTCCAAATGGTATTTAATTAACTTCCCGGGGTGAAGAAACCCTTTTTGAGAACTCAGAGTGAGTAAATTGGCCATTTTCATGCACTTTTAACCATTCCATAAATCTTGTGTTTTGGGCCCCTGGAAGCATGAAAATCACTTTAAACATGCTAATTTTAGCTCTAACACTGATGATCCACCTACAAATGTGAACTGACGTTCAAAAATAAAACATTTGAAAACGGACCATTTTCCACATTTCTGAAGCATGACGTAATGGGGGGGTGTTATCTCTTTTGTCGAAAATCAGCCGTTTTTGCTCGAACATTAAATGCCTCCAAATGGTATTTAATTAACTTCCCGGGGTGAAGAAACCCTTTTTGAGAACTCAGAGTGAGTAAATTGGCCATTTTCATGCACTTTTAACCATTCCATAAATCTTGTGTTTTGGGCCCCTGGAAGCATGAAAATCACTTTAAACATGCTAATTTTAGCTCTAACACTGATGATCCACCTACAAATGTGAACTGACGTTCAAAAATAAAACATTTGAAAACGGACCATTTTCCACATTTCTGAAGCATGACGTAATGGGGGGGTGTTATCTCTTTTGTCGAAAATCAGCCGTTTTTGCTCGAACATTAAATGCCTCCAAATGGTATTTAATTAACTTCCCGAGCCCCTGGAAGCATGAAAATCACTTTAAACATGCTAATTTTAGCTCTAACACTGATGATCCACCTACAAATGTGAACTGACGTTCAAAAATAAAACATTTGAAAACGGACCATTTTCCACATTTCTGAAGCATGACGTAATGGGGGGGTGTTATCTCTTTTGTCGAAAATCAGCCGTTTTTGCTTGAACATTAAATGCCTCCAAATGGTATTTAATTAACTTCCCGAGCCCCTGGAAGCATGAAAATCACTTTAAACATGCTAATTTTAGCTCTAACACTGATGATCCACCTACAAATGTGAACTGACGTTCAAAAATAAAACATTTGAAAACGGACCATTTTCCACATTTCTGAAGCATGACGTAATGGGGGGGTGTTATCTCTTTTGTCGAAAATCAGCCGTTTTTGCTCGAACATTAAATGCCTCCAAATGGTATTTAATTAACTTCCCGAGCCCCTGGAAGCATGAAAATCACTTTAAACATGCTAATTTTAGCTCTAACACTGATGATCCACCTACAAATGTGAACTGACGTTCAAAAATAAAACATTTGAAAACGGACCATTTTCCACATTTCTGAAGCATGACGTAATGGGGGGGTGTTATCTCTTTTGTCGAAAATCAGCCGTTTTTGCTCGAACATTAAATGCCTCCAAATGGTATTTAATTAACTTCCCGAGCCCCTGGAAGCATGAAAATCACTTTAAACATGCTAATTTTAGCTCTAACACTGATGATCCACCTACAAATGTGAACTGACGTTCAAAAATAAAACATTTGAAAACGGACCATTTTCCACATTTCTGAAGCATGACGTAATGGGGGGGTGTTATCTCTTTTTTCGAAAATCAGCCGTTTTTGCTCGAACATTAAATGCCTCCAAATGGTATTTAATTAACTTCCCGAGCCCCTGGAAGCATGAAAATCACTTTAAACATGCTAATTTTAGCTCTAACACTGATGATCCACCTACAAATGTGAACTGACGTTCAAAAATAAAACATTTGAAAACGGACCATTTTCCACATTTCTGAAGCATGACGTAATGGGGGGGTGTTATCTCTTTTGTCGAAAATCAGCCGTTTTTGCTCGAACATTAAATGCCTCCAAATGGTATTTAATTAACTTCCCGAGCCCCTGGAAGCATGAAAATCACTTTAAACATGCTAATTTTAGCTCTAACACTGATGATCCACCTACAAATGTGAACTGACGTTCAAAAATAAAACATTTGAAAACGGACCATTTTCCACATTTCTGAAGCATGACGTAATGGGGGGGTGTTATCTCTTTTGTCGAAAATCAGCCGTTTTTGCTCGAACATTAAATGCCTCCAAATGGTATTTAATTAACTTCCCGGGGTGAAGAAACCCTTTTTGAGAACTCAGAGTGAGTAAATTGGCCATTTTCATGCACTTTTAACCATTCCATAAATCTTGTGTTTTGGGCCCCTGGAAGCATGAAAATCACTTTAAACATGCTAATTTTAGCTCTAACACTGATGATCCACCTACAAATGTGAACTGACGTTCAAAAATAAAACATTTGAAAACGGACCATTTTCCACATTTCTGAAGCATGACGTAATGGGGGGGTGTTATCTCTTTTGTCGAAAATCAGCCGTTTTTGCTCGAACATTAAATGCCTCCAAATGGTATTTAATTAACTTCCCGAGCCCCTGGAAGCATGAAAATCACTTTAAACATGCTAATTTTAGCTCTAACACTGATGATCCACCTACAAATGTGAACTGACGTTCAAAAATAAAACATTTGAAAACGGACCATTTTCCACATTTCTGAAGCATGACGTAATGGGGGGGCGTTATCTCTTTTGTCGAAAATCAGCCGTTTTTGCTCGAACATTAAATGCCTCCAAATGGTATTTAATTAACTTCCCGGGGTGAAGAAACCCTTTTTGAGAACTCAGAGTGAGTAAATTGGCCATTTTCATGCACTTTTAACCATTCCATAAATCTTGTGTTTTGGGCCCCTGGAAGCATGAAAATCACTTTAAACATGCTAATTTTAGCTCTAACACTGATGATCCACCTACAAATGTGAACTGACGTTCAAAAATAAAACATTTGAAAACGGACCATTTTCCACATTTCTGAAGCATGACGTAATGGGGGGGTGTTATCTCTTTTGTCGAAAATCAGCCGTTTTTGCTCGAACATTAAATGCCTCCAAATGGTATTTAATTAACTTCCCGGGGTGAAGAAACCCTTTTTGAGAACTCAGAGTGAGTAAATTGGCCATTTTCATGCACTTTTAACCATTCCATAAATCTTGTGTTTTGGGCCCCTGGAAGCATGAAAATCACTTTAAACATGCTAATTTTAGCTCTAACACTGATGATCCACCTACAAATGTGAACTGACGTTCAAAAATAAAACATTTGAAAACGGACCATTTTCCACATTTCTGAAGCATGACGTAATGGGGGGGTGTTATCTCTTTTGTCGAAAATCAGCCGTTTTTGCTCGAACATTAAATGCCTCCAAATGGTATTTAATTAACTTCCCGGGGTGAAGAAACCCTTTTTGAGAACTCAGAGTGAGTAAATTGGCCATTTTCATGCACTTTTAACCATTCCATAAATCTTGTGTTTTGGGCCCCTGGAAGCATGAAAATCACTTTAAACATGCTAATTTTAGCTCTAACACTGATGATCCACCTACAAATGTGAACTGACGTTCAAAAATAAAACATTTGAAAACGGACCATTTTCCACATTTCTGAAGCATGACGTAATGGGGGGGTGTTATCTCTTTTGTCGAAAATCAGCCGTTTTTGCTCGAACATTAAATGCCTCCAAATGGTATTTAATTAACTTCCCGAGCCCCTGGAAGCATGAAAATCACTTTAAACATGCTAATTTTAGCTCTAACACTGATGATCCACCTACAAATGTGAACTGACGTTCAAAAATAAAACATTTGAAAACGGACAATTTTCCACATTTCTGAAGCATGACGTAATGGGGGGGTGTTATCTCTTTTGTCGAAAATCAGCCGTTTTTGCTCGAACATTAAATGCCTCCAAATGGTATTTAATTAACTTCCCGAGCCCCTGGAAGCATGAAAATCACTTTAAACATGCTAATTTTAGCTCTAACACTGATGATCCACCTACAAATGTGAACTGACGTTCAAAAATAAAACATTTGAAAACGGACCATTTTCCACATTTCTGAAGCATGACGTAATGGGGGGGTGTTATCTCTTTTGTCGAAAATCAGCCGTTTTTGCTCGAACATTAAATGCCTCCAAATGGTATTTAATTAACTTCCCGAGCCCCTGGAAGCATGAAAATCACTTTAAACATGCTAATTTTAGCTCTAACACTGATGATCCACCTACAAATGTGAACTGACGTTCAAAAATAAAACATTTGAAAACGGACCATTTTCCACATTTCTGAAGCATGACGTAATGGGGGGGTGTTATCTCTTTTGTCGAAAATCAGCCGTTTTTGCTCGAACATTAAATGCCTCCAAATGGTATTTAATTAACTTCCCGAGCCCCTGGAAGCATGAAAATCACTTTAAACATGCTAATTTTAGCTCTAACACTGATGATCCACCTACAAATGTGAACTGACGTTCAAAAATAAAACATTTGAAAACGGACCATTTTCCACATTTCTGAAGCATGACGTAATGGGGGGGTGTTATCTCTTTTTTCGAAAATCAGCCGTTTTTGCTCGAACATTAAATGCCTCCAAATGGTATTTAATTAACTTCCCGAGCCCCTGGAAGCATGAAAATCACTTTAAACATGCTAATTTTAGCTCTAACACTGATGATCCACCTACAAATGTGAACTGACGTTCAAAAATAAAACATTTGAAAACGGACCATTTTCCACATTTCTGAAGCATGACGTAATGGGGGGGTGTTATCTCTTTTGTCGAAAATCAGCCGTTTTTGCTCGAACATTAAATGCCTCCAAATGGTATTTAATTAACTTCCCGAGCCCCTGGAAGCATGAAAATCACTTTAAACATGCTAATTTTAGCTCTAACACTGATGATCCACCTACAAATGTGAACTGACGTTCAAAAATAAAACATTTGAAAACGGACCATTTTCCACATTTCTGAAGCATGACGTAATGGGGGGGTGTTATCTCTTTTGTCGAAAATCAGCCGTTTTTGCTCGAACATTAAATGCCTCCAAATGGTATTTAATTAACTTCCCGAGCCCCTGGAAGCATGAAAATCACTTTAAACATGCTAATTTTAGCTCTAACACTGATGATCCACCTACAAATGTGAACTGACGTTCAAAAATAAAACATTTGAAAACGGACCATTTTCCACATTTCTGAAGCATGACGTAATGGGGGGGTGTTATCTCTTTTGTCGAAAATCAGCCGTTTTTGCTCGAACATTAAATGCCTCCAAATGGTATTTAATTAACTTCCCGGGGTGAAGAAACCCTTTTTGAGAACTCAGAGTGAGTAAATTGGCCATTTTCATGCACTTTTAACCATTCCATAAATCTTGTGTTTTGGGCCCCTGGAAGCATGAAAATCACTTTAAACATGCTAATTTTAGCTCTAACACTGATGATCCACCTACAAATGTGAACTGACGTTCAAAAATAAAACATTTGAAAACGGACCATTTTCCACATTTCTGAAGCATGACGTAATGGGGGGGTGTTATCTCTTTTGTCGAAAATCAGCCGTTTTTGCTCGAACATTAAATGCCTCCAAATGGTATTTAATTAACTTCCCGAGCCCCTGGAAGCATGAAAATCACTTTAAACATGCTAATTTTAGCTCTAACACTGATGATCCACCTACAAATGTGAACTGACGTTCAAAAATAAAACATTTGAAAACGGACCATTTTCCACATTTCTGAAGCATGACGTAATAGGGGGGGGGTTATCTCTTTTGTCGAAAATCAGCCGTTTTTGCTCGAACATTAAATGCCTCCAAATGGTATTTAATTAACTTCCCGGGGTGAAGAAACCCTTTTTGAGAACTCAGAGTGAGTAAATTGGCCATTTTCATGCACTTTTAACCATTCCATAAATCTTGTGTTTTGGGCCCCTGGAAGCATGAAAATCACTTTAAACATGCTAATTTTAGCTCTAACACTGATGATCCACCTACAAATGTGAACTGACGTTCAAAAATAAAACATTTGAAAACGGACCATTTTCCACATTTCTGAAGCATGACGTAATGGGGGGGGTGTTATCTCTTTTGTCGAAAATCAGCCGTTTTTGCTCGAACATTAAATGCCTCCAAATGGTAATTAATTAACTTCCCGGGGTGAAGAAACCCTTTTTGAGAACTCAGAGTGAGTAAATTGGCCATTTTCATGCACTTTTAACCATTCCATAAATCTTGTGTTTTGGGCCCCTGGAAGCATGAAAATCACTTTAAACATGCTAATTTTAGCTCTAACACTGATGATCCACCTACAAATGTGAACTGACGTTCAAAAATAAAACATTTGAAAACGGACCATTTTCCACATTTCTGAAGCATGACGTAATGGGGGGGGTGTTATCTCGTTTGTCGAAAATCAGCCGTTTTTGCTCGAACATTAAATGCCTCCAAATGGTATTTAATTAACTTCCCGAGCCCCTGGAAGCATGAAAATCACTTTAAACATGCTAATTTTAGCTCTAACACTGATGATCCACCTACAAATGTGAACTGACGTTCAAAAATAAAACATTTGAAAACGGACCATTTTCCACATTTCTGAAGCATGACGTAATGGGGGGGTGTTATCTCTTTTGTCGAAAATCAGCCGTTTTTGCTCGAACATTAAATGCCTCCAAATGGTATTTAATTAACTTCCCGAGCCCCTGGAAGCATGAAAATCACTTTAAACATGCTAATTTTAGCTCTAACACTGATGATCCACCTACAAATGTGAACTGACGTTCAAAAATAAAACATTTGAAAACGGACCATTTTCCACATTTCTGAAGCATGACGTAATGGGGGGGTGTTATCTCTTTTGTCGAAAATCAGCCGTTTTTGCTCGAACATTAAATGCCTCCAAATGGTATTTAATTAACTTCCCGAGCCCCTGGAAGCATGAAAATCACTTTAAACATGCTAATTTTAGCTCTAACACTGATGATCCACCTACAAATGTGAACTGACGTTCAAAAATAAAACATTTGAAAACGGACCATTTTCCACATTTCTGAAGCATGACGTAATGGGGGGGTGTTATCTCTTTTGTCGAAAATCAGCCGTTTTTGCTCGAACATTAAATGCCTCCAAATGGTATTTAATTAACTTCCCGAGCCCCTGGAAGCATGAAAATCACTTTAAACATGCTAATTTTAGCTCTAACACTGATGATCCACCTACAAATGTGAACTGACGTTCAAAAATAAAACATTTGAAAACGGACCATTTTCCACATTTCTGAAGCATGACGTAATGGGGGGGTGTTATCTCTTTTGTCGAAAATCAGCCGTTTTTGCTCGAACATTAAATGCCTCCAAATGGTAATTAATTAACTTCCCGGGGTGAAGAAACCCTTTTTGAGAACTCAGAGTGAGTAAATTGGCCATTTTCATGCACTTTTAACCATTCCATAAATCTTGTGTTTTGGGCCCCTGGAAGCATGAAAATCACTTTAAACATGCTAATTTTAGCTCTAACACTGATGATCCACCTACAAATGTGAACTGACGTTCAAAAATAAAACATTTGAAAACGGACCATTTTCCACATTTCTGAAGCATGACGTAATGGGGGGGTGTTATCTCGTTTGTCGAAAATCAGCCGTTTTTGCTCGAACATTAAATGCCTCCAAATGGTATTTAATTAACTTCCCGGGGTGAAGAAACCCTTTTTGAGAACTCAGAGTGAGTAAATTGGCCATTTTCATGCACTTTTAACCATTCCATAAATCTTGTGTTTTGGGCCCCTGGAAGCATGAAAATCACTTTAAACATGCTAATTTTAGCTCTAACACTGATGATCCACCTACAAATGTGAACTGACGTTCAAAAATAAAACATTTGAAAACGGACCATTTTCCACATTTCTGAAGCATGACGTAATGGGGGGGTGTTATCTCTTTTGTCGAAAATCAGCTGTTTTTGCTCGAACATTAAATGCCTCCAAATGGTATTTAATTAACTTCCCGAGCCCCTGGAAGCATGAAAATCACTTTAAACATGCTAATTTTAGCTCTAACACTGATGATCCACCTACAAATGTGAACTGACGTTCAAAAATAAAACATTTGAAAACGGACCATTTTCCACATTTCTGAAGCATGACGTAATGGGGGGGTGTTATCTCTTTTGTCGAAAATCAGCCGTTTTTGCTCGAACATTAAATGCCTCCAAATGGTATTTAATTAACTTCCCGAGCCCCTGGAAGCATGAAAATCACTTTAAACATGCTAATTTTAGCTCTAACACTGATGATCCACCTACAAATGTGAACTGACGTTCAAAAATAAAACATTTGAAAACGGACCATTTTCCACATTTCTGAAGCATGACGTAATGGGGGGGTGTTATCTCTTTTGTCGAAAATCAGCCGTTTTTGCTCGAACATTAAATGCCTCCAAATGGTATTTAATTAACTTCCCGAGCCCCTGGAAGCATGAAAATCACTTTAAACATGCTAATTTTAGCTCTAACACTGATGATCCACCTACAAATGTGAACTGACGTTCAAAAATAAAACATTTGAAAACGGACCATTTTCCACATTTCTGAAGCATGACGTAATGGGGGGGTGTTATCTCTTTTGTCGAAAATCAGCCGTTTTTGCTCGAACATTAAATGCCTCCAAATGGTATTTAATTAACTTCCCGGGGTGAAGAAACCCTTTTTGAGAACTCAGAGTGAGTAAATTGGCCATTTTCATGCACTTTTAACCATTCCATAAATCTTGTGTTTTGGGCCCCTGGAAGCATGAAAATCACTTTAAACATGCTAATTTTAGCTCTAACACTGATGATCCACCTACAAATGTGAACTGACGTTCAAAAATAAAACATTTGAAAACGGACCATTTTCCACATTTCTGAAGCATGACGTAATGGGGGGGTGTTATCTCTTTTGTCGAAAATCAGCCGTTTTTGCTCGAACATTAAATGCCTCCAAATGGTATTTAATTAACTTCCCGAGCCCCTGGAAGCATGAAAATCACTTTAAACATGCTAATTTTAGCTCTAACACTGATGATCCACCTACAAATGTGAACTGACGTTCAAAAATAAAACATTTGAAAACGGACCATTTTCCACATTTCTGAAGCATGACGTAATAGGGGGGGGGTTATCTCTTTTGTCGAAAATCAGCCGTTTTTGCTCGAACATTAAATGCCTCCAAATGGTATTTAATTAACTTCCCGGGGTGAAGAAACCCTTTTTGAGAACTCAGAGTGAGTAAATTGGCCATTTTCATGCACTTTTAACCATTCCATAAATCTTGTGTTTTGGGCCCCTGGAAGCATGAAAATCACTTTAAACATGCTAATTTTAGCTCTAACACTGATGATCCACCTACAAATGTGAACTGACGTTCAAAAATAAAACATTTGAAAACGGACCATTTTCCACATTTCTGAAGCATGACGTAATGGGGGGGGTGTTATCTCTTTTGTCGAAAATCAGCCGTTTTTGCTCGAACATTAAATGCCTCCAAATGGTAATTAATTAACTTCCCGGGGTGAAGAAACCCTTTTTGAGAACTCAGAGTGAGTAAATTGGCCATTTTCATGCACTTTTAACCATTCCATAAATCTTGTGTTTTGGGCCCCTGGAAGCATGAAAATCACTTTAAACATGCTAATTTTAGCTCTAACACTGATGATCCACCTACAAATGTGAACTGACGTTCAAAAATAAAACATTTGAAAACGGACCATTTTCCACATTTCTGAAGCATGACGTAATGGGGGGGTGTTATCTCGTTTGTCGAAAATCAGCCGTTTTTGCTCGAACATTAAATGCCTCCAAATGGTATTTAATTAACTTCCCGAGCCCCTGGAAGCATGAAAATCACTTTAAACATGCTAATTTTAGCTCTAACACTGATGATCCACCTACAAATGTGAACTGACGTTCAAAAATAAAACATTTGAAAACGGACCATTTTCCACATTTCTGAAGCATGACGTAATGGGGGGGTGTTATCTCTTTTGTCGAAAATCAGCCGTTTTTGCTCGAACATTAAATGCCTCCAAATGGTATTTAATTAACTTCCCGAGCCCCTGGAAGCATGAAAATCACTTTAAACATGCTAATTTTAGCTCTAACACTGATGATCCACCTACAAATGTGAACTGACGTTCAAAAATAAAACATTTGAAAACGGACCATTTTCCACATTTCTGAAGCATGACGTAATGGGGGGGTGTTATCTCTTTTGTCGAAAATCAGCCGTTTTTGCTCGAACATTAAATGCCTCCAAATGGTATTTAATTAACTTCCCGAGCCCCTGGAAGCATGAAAATCACTTTAAACATGCTAATTTTAGCTCTAACACTGATGATCCACCTACAAATGTGAACTGACGTTCAAAAATAAAACATTTGAAAACGGACCATTTTCCACATTTCTGAAGCATGACGTAATGGGGGGGTGTTATCTCTTTTGTCGAAAATCAGCCGTTTTTGCTCGAACATTAAATGCCTCCAAATGGTATTTAATTAACTTCCCGAGCCCCTGGAAGCATGAAAATCACTTTAAACATGCTAATTTTAGCTCTAACACTGATGATCCACCTACAAATGTGAACTGACGTTCAAAAATAAAACATTTGAAAACGGACCATTTTCCACATTTCTGAAGCATGACGTAATGGGGGGGTGTTATCTCTTTTGTCGAAAATCAGCCGTTTTTGCTCGAACATTAAATGCCTCCAAATGGTAATTAATTAACTTCCCGGGGTGAAGAAACCCTTTTTGAGAACTCAGAGTGAGTAAATTGGCCATTTTCATGCACTTTTAACCATTCCATAAATCTTGTGTTTTGGGCCCCTGGAAGCATGAAAATCACTTTAAACATGCTAATTTTAGCTCTAACACTGATGATCCACCTACAAATGTGAACTGACGTTCAAAAATAAAACATTTGAAAACGGACCATTTTCCACATTTCTGAAGCATGACGTAATGGGGGGGTGTTATCTCGTTTGTCGAAAATCAGCCGTTTTTGCTCGAACATTAAATGCCTCCAAATGGTATTTAATTAACTTCCCGAGCCCCTGGAAGCATGAAAATCACTTTAAACATGCTAATTTTAGCTCTAACACTGATGATCCACCTACAAAGGTGAACTGACGTTCAAAAATAAAACATTTGAAAACGGACCATTTTCCACATTTCTGAAGCATGACGTAATGGGGGGGTGTTATCTCTTTTGTCGAAAATCAGCCGTTTTTGCTCGAACATTAAATGCCTCCAAATGGTATTTAATTAACTTCCCGAGCCCCTGGAAGCATGAAAATCACTTTAAACATGCTAATTTTAGCTCTAACACTGATGATCCACCTACAAATGTGAACTGACGTTCAAAAATAAAACATTTGAAAACGGACCATTTTCCACATTTCTGAAGCATGACGTAATGGGGGGGTGTTATCTCTTTTGTCGAAAATCAGCCGTTTTTGCTCGAACATTAAATGCCTCCAAATGGTATTTAATTAACTTCCCGAGCCCCTGGAAGCATGAAAATCACTTTAAACATGCTAATTTTAGCTCTAACACTGATGATCCACCTACAAATGTGAACTGACGTTCAAAAATAAAACATTTGAAAACGGACCATTTTCCACATTTCTGAAGCATGACGTAATGGGGGGGTGTTATCTCTTTTGTCGAAAATCAGCCGTTTTTGCTCGAACATTAAATGCCTCCAAATGGTATTTAATTAACTTCCCGAGCCCCTGGAAGCATGAAAATCACTTTAAACATGCTAATTTTAGCTCTAACACTGATGATCCACCTACAAATGTGAACTGACGTTCAAAAATAAAACATTTGAAAACGGACCATTTTCCACATTTCTGAAGCATGACGTAATGGGGGGGTGTTATCTCTTTTGTCGAAAATCAGCCGTTTTTGCTCGAACATTAAATGCCTCCAAATGGTATTTAATTAACTTCCCGAGCCCCTGGAAGCATGAAAATCACTTTAAACATGCTAATTTTAGCTCTAACACTGATGATCCACCTACAAATGTGAACTGACGTTCAAAAATAAAACATTTGAAAACGGACCATTTTCCACATTTCTGAAGCATGACGTAATGGGGGGGTGTTATCTCTTTTGTCGAAAATCAGCCGTTTTTGCTCGAACATTAAATGCCTCCAAATGGTATTTAATTAACTTCCCGAGCCCCTGGAAGCATGAAAATCACTTTAAACATGCTAATTTTAGCTCTAACACTGATGATCCACCTACAAATGTGAACTGACGTTCAAAAATAAAACATTTGAAAACGGACCATTTTCCACATTTCTGAAGCATGACGTAATGGGGGGGTGTTATCTCTTTTTTCGAAAATCAGCCGTTTTTGCTCGAACATTAAATGCCTCCAAATGGTATTTAATTAACTTCCCGAGCCCCTGGAAGCATGAAAATCACTTTAAACATGCTAATTTTAGCTCTAACACTGATGATCCACCTACAAATGTGAACTGACGTTCAAAAATAAAACATTTGAAAACGGACCATTTTCCACATTTCTGAAGCATGACGTAATGGGGGGGTGTTATCTCTTTTGTCGAAAATCAGCCGTTTTTGCTCGAACATTAAATGCCTCCAAATGGTATTTAATTAACTTCCCGAGCCCCTGGAAGCATGAAAATCACTTTAAACATGCTAATTTTAGCTCTAACACTGATGATCCACCTACAAATGTGAACTGACGTTCAAAAATAAAACATTTGAAAACGGACCATTTTCCACATTTCTGAAGCATGACGTAATGGGGGGGTGTTATCTCTTTTGTCGAAAATCAGCCGTTTTTGCTCGAACATTAAATGCCTCCAAATGGTATTTAATTAACTTCCCGAGCCCCTGGAAGCATGAAAATCACTTTAAACATGCTAATTTTAGCTCTAACACTGATGATCCACCTACAAATGTGAACTGACGTTCAAAAATAAAACATTTGAAAACGGACCATTTTCCACATTTCTGAAGCATGACGTAATGGGGGGGTGTTATCTCTTTTGTCGAAAATCAGCCGTTTTTGCTCGAACATTAAATGCCTCCAAATGGTATTTAATTAACTTCCCGGGGTGAAGAAACCCTTTTTGAGAACTCAGAGTGAGTAAATTGGCCATTTTCATGCACTTTTAACCATTCCATAAATCTTGTGTTTTGGGCCCCTGGAAGCATGAAAATCACTTTAAACATGCTAATTTTAGCTCTAACACTGATGATCCACCTACAAATGTGAACTGACGTTCAAAAATAAAACATTTGAAAACGGACCATTTTCCACATTTCTGAAGCATGACGTAATGGGGGGGTGTTATCTCTTTTGTCGAAAATCAGCTGTTTTTGCTCTAACATTAAATGCCTCCAAATGGTATTTAATTAACTTCCCGAGCCCCTGGAAGCATGAAAATCACTTTAAACATGCTAATTTTAGCTCTAACACTGATGATCCACCTACAAATGTGAACTGACGTTCAAAAATAAAACATTTGAAAACGGACCATTTTCCACATTTCTGAAGCATGACGTAATGGGGGGGTGTTATCTCTTTTGTCGAAAATCAGCCGTTTTTGCTCGAACATTAAATGCCTCCAAATGGTATTTAATTAACTTCCCGAGCCCCTGGAAGCATGAAAATCACTTTAAACATGCTAATTTTAGCTCTAA
This sequence comes from Lissotriton vulgaris, assembly GCF_964263255.1. Lineage (NCBI taxonomy): Eukaryota > Metazoa > Chordata > Amphibia > Caudata > Salamandridae > Lissotriton > Lissotriton vulgaris. The sequence goes on along the minus strand of NW_028250902.1, from coordinate 3,552 downwards.
CACTGATGATCCACCTACAAATGTGAACTGACGTTCAAAAATAAAACATTGAAAACGGACCATTTTCCACATTTCTGAAGCATGACGTAATGGGGGGGTGTTATCTCTTTTGTCGAAAATCAGCCGTTTTTGCTCGAACATTAAATGCCTCCAAATGGTATTTAATTAACTTCCCGAGCCCCTGGAAGCATGAAAATCACTTTAAACATGCTAATTTTAGCTCTAACACTGATGATCCACCTACAAATGTGAACTGACGTTCAAAAATAAAACATTTGAAAACGGACCATTTTCCACATTTCTGAAGCATGACGTAATGGGGGGGTGTTATCTCTTTTGTCGAAAATCAGCCGTTTTTGCTCGAACATTAAATGCCTCCAAATGGTATTTAATTAACTTCCGGGGTGAAGAAACCCTTTTTGAGAACTCAGAGTGAGTAAATTGGCCATTTTCATGCACTTTTAACCATTCCATAAATCTTGTGTTTTGGGCCCCTGGAAGCATGAAAATCACTTTAAACATGCTAATTTTAGCTCTAACACTGATGATCCACCTACAAATGTGAACTGACGTTCAAAAATAAAACATTTGAAAACGGACCATTTTCCACATTTCTGAAGCATGACGTAATGGGGGGGTGTTATCTCTTTTGTCGAAAATCAGCCGTTTTTGCTCGAACATTAAATGCCTCCAAATGGTATTTAATTAACTTCCCGAGCCCCTGGAAGCATGAAAATCACTTTAAACATGCTAATTTTAGCTCTAACACTGATGATCCACCTACAAATGTGAACTGACGTTCAAAAATAAAACATTTGAAAACGGACCATTTTCCACATTTCTGAAGCATGACGTAATGGGGGGGTGTTATCTCTTTTGTCGAAAATCAGCCGTTTTTGCTCGAACATTAAATGCCTCCAAATGGTATTTAATTAACTTCCCGGGGTGAAGAAACCCTTTTTGAGAACTCAGAGTGAGTAAATTGGCCATTTTCATGCACTTTTAACCATTCCATAAATCTTGTGTTTTGGGCCCCTGGAAGCATGAAAATCACTTTAAACATGCTAATTTTAGCTCTAACACTGATGATCCACCTACAAATGTGAACTGACGTTCAAAAATAAAACATTTGAAAACGGACCATTTTCCACATTTCTGAAGCATGACGTAATGGGGGGGTGTTATCTCTTTTGTCGAAAATCAGCCGTTTTTGCTCGAACATTAAATGCCTCCAAATGGTATTTAATTAACTTCCCGAGCCCCTGGAAGCATGAAAATCACTTTAAACATGCTAATTTTAGCTCTAACACTGATGATCCACCTACAAATGTGAACTGACGTTCAAAAATAAAACATTTGAAAACGGACCATTTTCCACATTTCTGAAGCATGACGTAATGGGGGGGCGTTATCTCTTTTGTCGAAAATCAGCCGTTTTTGCTCGAACATTAAATGCCTCCAAATGGTATTTAATTAACTTCCCGGGTGAAGAAACCCTTTTTGAGAACTCAGAGTGAGTAAATTGGCCATTTTCATGCACTTTTAACCATTCCATAAATCTTGTGTTTTGGGCCCCTGGAAGCATGAAAATCACTTTAAACATGCTAATTTTAGCTCTAACACTGATGATCCACCTACAAATGTGAACTGACGTTCAAAAATAAAACATTTGAAAACGGACCATTTTCCACATTTCTGAAGCATGACGTAATGGGGGGGTGTTATCTCTTTTGTCGAAAATCAGCCGTTTTTGCTCGAACATTAAATGCCTCCAAATGGTATTTAATTAACTTCCCGGGGTGAAGAAACCCTTTTTGAGAACTCAGAGTGAGTAAATTGGCCATTTTCATGCACTTTTAACCATTACATAAATCTTGTGTTTTGGGCCCCTGGAAGCATGAAAATCACTTTAAACATGCTAATTTTAGCTCTAACACTGATGATCCACCTACAAATGTGAACTGACGTTCAAAAATAAAACATTTGAAAACGGACCATTTTCCACATTTCTGAAGCATGACGTAATGGGGGGGTGTTATCTCTTTTGTCGAAAATCAGCCGTTTTTGCTCGAACATTAAATGCCTCCAAATGGTATTTAATTAACTTCCCGGGGTGAAGAAACCCTTTTTGAGAACTCAGAGTGAGTAAATTGGCCATTTTCATGCACTTTTAACCATTCCATAAATCTTGTGTTTTGGGCCCCTGGAAGCATGAAAATCACTTTAAACATGCTAATTTTAGCTCTAACACTGATGATCCACCTACAAATGTGAACTGACGTTCAAAAATAAAACATTTGAAAACGGACCATTTTCCACATTTCTGAAGCATGACGTAATGGGGGGGTGTTATCTCTTTTGTCGAAAATCAGCCGTTTTTGCTCGAACATTAAATGCCTCCAAATGGTATTTAATTAACTTCCCGAGCCCCTGGAAGCATGAAAATCACTTTAAACATGCTAATTTTAGCTCTAACACTGATGATCCACCTACAAATGTGAACTGACGTTCAAAAATAAAACATTTGAAAACGGACCATTTTCCACATTTCTGAAGCATGACGTAATGGGGGGGTGTTATCTCTTTTGTCGAAAATCAGCCGTTTTTGCTCGAACATTAAATGCCTCCAAATGGTATTTAATTAACTTCCCGAGCCCCTGGAAGCATGAAAATCACTTTAAACATGCTAATTTTAGCTCTAACACTGATGATCCACCTACAAATGTGAACTGACGTTCAAAAATAAAACATTTGAAAACGGACCATTTTCCACATTTCTGAAGCATGACGTAATGGGGGGGTGTTATCTCTTTTGTCGAAAATCAGCCGTTTTTGCTCGAACATTAAATGCCTCCAAATGGTATTTAATTAACTTCCCGAGCCCCTGGAAGCATGAAAATCACTTTAAACATGCTAATTTTAGCTCTAACACTGATGATCCACCTACAAATGTGAACTGACGTTCAAAAATAAAACATTTGAAAACGGACCATTTTCCACATTTCTGAAGCATGACGTAATGGGGGGGTGTTATCTCTTTTGTCGAAAATCAGCCGTTTTTGCTCGAACATTAAATGCCTCCAAATGGTATTTAATTAACTTCCCGAGCCCCTGGAAGCATGAAAATCACTTTAAACATGCTAATTTTAGCTCTAACACTGATGATCCACCTACAAATGTGAACTGACGTTCAAAAATAAAACATTTGAAAACGGACCATTTTCCACATTTCTGAAGCATGACGTAATGGGGGGGTGTTATCTCTTTTTTCGAAAATCAGCCGTTTTTGCTCGAACATTAAATGCCTCCAAATGGTATTTAATTAACTTCCCGAGCCCCTGGAAGCATGAAAATCACTTTAAACATGCTAATTTTAGCTCTAACACTGATGATCCACCTACAAATGTGAACTGACGTTCAAAAATAAAACATTTGAAAACGGACCATTTTCCACATTTCTGAAGCATGACGTAATGGGGGGGTGTTATCTCTTTTGTCGAAAATCAGCCGTTTTGCTCGAACATTAAATGCCTCCAAATGGTATTTAATTAA
>NW_028250901.1:0-67580 GCF_964263255.1 Lissotriton vulgaris | reverse complement strand
TAGTGAGGTCTCAGCTGCAAGACCCTCTAAGTTCCTGGGCTGCCTCGACCGTGCATGAGGTTTTCGTCACTTTAAAAAAACAACCAATGGCTAAATCCGGTCACATCCAAAACTACATTGGGGTATGGCGAGTAGGATCGCCTTCAATGGCCAAAGAGTTAGGGCTCTCGGCATAGCCCGCTGCCAGAGATCGAGGTGGACATCGCACAGGATACGGAGCAATTTCACCAAGCATTGACTATCTTGCACATGTCCCAGGGGCATAACGGAGGCCCCTACAGCCCTACGATGCAGGGCCCCCCAAACCGATATGGGGCAGCCAAACCTTCTAGGGGGCCCCATTCAGCCCAAAGTCAATAAAAATCCTTGCGATATGGAAGGCTCGGGCCCCTCCTCCACCACCACCACCACCAAAAAAGGATGGACCACCTCCTCAGGTCCTCATTAATCAAGAGGAAGAAGAAGAGGAAGAAGAGGAAGAGGAGCAAGTGAACAGGCTGTTTTTGCCAGAAGAACCATGGAGGTCCCATGTCAAAGTAAACTACATCTGGCAATTCTTTACATATCCCCGGGGCCAAAAAAAAGTGAATGCCCGTTATGTCACTTGTTTGATCTGTAACAAAGAACTATCCAGAGGAACAGATAAAAAATACAGCTATGGGAATTACACCATGCATCGCCACATGGAGAGGTGGCATCCTATTAATTACAGTGCTGCACAGGTACGTGACTTACAGGAAAACTCCCCTCCTGTGACCAGTACATCAGCTGAACAGACAGTGATGGGACCAGAGGCGAGGGAGACGGTCCCAAACATACAGATGAACTTTGATAACATGAAGCATACCTGTATTTTTTGCGGCAAGTTAATTTCCTATGGGGAAAAAAGTATGACTCTCATAAACACAGCTTATGAAAATCATAAATGTTCAAAACGGCCCTGAAAGTAAATTATCTTTTTTTTTTGTTGCTCCTGTTGAGCCCTTCATAATGACTGTTTTTCGTTTCCCCCCCAAAAAATTCAAAAAAAATATAAAAACGTTCTTAAAATACAAAAAAAAGACAAAAAATGTTCATAAAAATAATTAAAAAAATGTAAAACAACAAAAACAATAAAAAAAAAGTTCTTTTCAGAACTACCTCCCATTTATTAAAAAATGCTAGAATGTTTAGCACTCTGGCAACCTCTTTTTTTTAAAAATTCGCTTCTTGGTTCGCGCCCCGGTACGCGAACCGGAAGCGAAACAAAAAAAATTTTTTTTAAAAAGGAAGAGTGAGTATAAGGGAAGAAGACAGAGAGAATAATGTTAAAAGATAGCTAGAGGGAGTAACACAGAGATACTGTATAATAGATAATAGAAAAGGAATGAGGGAAGTAGCAAAGGCAGGAAACTGAGGGTTAAAGAAATGTAGCAGTGGAACTAATAAAAGTTAAATGTGATAGAGAAATAACGGAAACAGTACTAAACACTTACCTTATAATTGTCGTTAACTTAGTCACTTGTTATTTTTATACTTTCAATCTGTGAAAGAAAGAACAAAAATTTAAAAATTGATAGAAGGTAGTAAAAGATGAGTGAGCATGAGACAAGATGAGTACATATTAAAAATCACAATTCAAAGTACAGAATTAATTATACATATTAAATGGTTTATTTTTGCTGTTCTCAGAATATATCAAATTTCACTAAAAACAGTGAGTTGAAGGTATTCATCATATAACAGCGGGGAAAAAAAACACAATCATTTCATTCATTTCATTTTCATAATCTTTATTTCGATGATTGTTCATCATAAAAGATACAAAAAACAGTACATTCATACAATATTAAAAATGGTATTACAATATTAAAACTCCCACAGTTAAAAAATATAAAATTATTTCAATCAGATGCTCAAGTTGACCACATTCTTAATAAATTACTTCTTAGTTTCGGAGGGCTACATTCAAACAATAACGCCTCCTATGCCAGACACTGCCCAGGTATTTTGCCACAGCAAACACGATGTTTTCAGCAAGGTCGGTTTTAAGTACCCTGTAAGCCACCAGGCACTCAGAGAAGCCTAAGTTTTTGCACAGTGGGACTATCCATTTCTTTCTAGCCCCACTGTCCGCTGGGCAGAAGAAGAGGATGTGCATGTCTGTCTCTCTATCCACTCCACACCCAGGGCAGCTACTCTCAGTGGGCTTACTCCACTTGCTTGTGAGGTCACGAGTCGGTAGTGACCTGTGCCTCCACTGCACATAAAGCTTCCTTATAGGAGGCGGATAAATAATGTCTAAGACTGGTTCGAAACAGTAGCAGTCTTTAAAGAGCAGAAAAGACTCAGTGCAGGACCCAATATTTTTGTTTTGCACTAGTGTCGCTAGTTTATGGTCAAGATAGATTTTTGCCAATCGCTTCTTGGGCAGCACTGGACAGGTGACCAGAGGGTTAGACCATACAGTATATAACCCAAGGCTCTCCAAACCCAATTTAACAAACTTGAGCCAGGGAATTTTACCTGCTTTAGGCAGGGAAAGGATCTCTTGCAAGGCCTCCCTATAACTAACTAATTCTGGGGTTGCCCAAATCCTGCGCCAGAACATCAGTGGTCTCAGAGATAATTCTTCATCTATTGGCCTCAAGCCAAGGTCTAGCCTCAATGGGGTTAAAGGTGTGCTAGGGGGAAGTAACAAGAGCCTCCTAATCAACTTATTCTCCACCTTTAACAGATCATTACAGGGTAGATGTCCCCACAGTTCGCTACCGTACATTGCTGCTCCTTTTGCCTGGATCTTATAAATCTCTAAGGATGGATCAACAGGTCTCATCGATGACTTGTACTTTTCTATCATCTTTGAAATCCCACCTGCAAACTGCACTAATTTGAGGTGCGCTTTTTCTTGTTGTTGGCCCCAGGCTAAGTTTTCCTTCAAGGTGACCCCCAGATAATCGAAGGTACGAACCCTTTCGAGTTTGTCCGGGCCAATGGACGGTACAAAACGGGATTTGGGAGTTGGATTAAAGACCATATACTTCGTCTTTCCGGTGTTAATTTCCAGCCCATGTTCACTGCAAAAATCCACAAACCCGTTGAGGACACGCTGTATCCCCATTGGGGATTTGGAAAGCAGCAGGGTGTCGTCTATGAACACAATCGCCGACACCCTGGTGCCAGCGAGCCTTGGTGCATCACTGTCTACAACCCTGTTGAGGTGGTCAATGACCCCGTTGACATAGAGACAAAACAGGGTTGGTGCAAGCACACAACCCTGTCTTACCCCCCTGCCAACGGGGAATTTACCAGAAAGGCCCCCTATCCTACCACACCTGACCCGGGCGTAATTGTCAGTATGAAGACGAATTATCACCTTCAAAAGACTTGGCGGGACCCCCATTTTACCTAAGACCCTCCACAAGTTGCTACGCGGGACAAGGTCAAAAGCAGCTCTCAGGTCCACGAATACAGTATAGAGGCTGCCACCCTCCAACTGTACCGTTTTCCAGAAAATGAGTGCCAAACGGAACACCTGATCAATTGTAGAGACCCCACTTCTAAACCCGGCTTGGAACGGGCTCAGTATTTCATTATCTTCAACCCATTCTAGTAGACGGTCGAGGACCAGACGGGAAAACAGTTTCTGTGTTACATCCAGAAGACTAATCGGCCTATAATTGACTGGGAGCAGAGGACACCCTTTCTTGAATATTGGGACTATCTCTGCCCCCAGCCATGTGGCGGGGAGTGACATACCCTCAAGGATGGCATTAAAGAACACCTGGAGATACGGTGCCCAGATGTCAGCCTCGTGCTTGAACAGGTCCCCGGGAAGTTTGTCCAGCCCCGGGGCCTTTTCAGCTGCCAGACCCAGGATTGCTGCACTAACCTCTCCCAATGTAAACATACCCATAGGGGCTGCACCAAGGGCAGGATCTGTACCCTCAGAATCTTCCATGATTTCCAAAGGGTCCCCGCCGGCCGCTCTATACAGAGAGGCAAAGTGTTCTTCCCAAACGGACGATGCAATATTAGCTTCGACCGCTTTGGTAGGTTCAGCTGACCCATGTTGGACAATTTGCCAGAATTTGCGAGCGTCCCTCCATTGAAGTGCGCTCCTCATATCTGACCAGTTCTCAAAGTCCCATTCAATTTTGGAGTTATGAAAAGGATTTTTGTATATTACTCGCCTAATCCTGATCTTGCTAGGACTTTCCCTCTCTTTAAGGGACTTTAAGAGTTCTGCCTTAGCTCTCTTACACTCAGCGTTGAACCATGAAGCGCGCATCCCCCTTGGTTTCCTAGTTTTCGCTACAGGGTTCAAGACTTCAGCTAAGTTCATGACCAGCTCCTGATGGATACCCGCCAATGCTCTGTGTCCAGCCGGGGACGGTAAACTGGGTAGTAATTTTTCCACTTGTTCTAGACTTGGAACCAATATGGTGTACAGTCTCTGAATATCATCATGATTCCCCACTATTTTGGGCCATCTAATTCGCCGCCTGTTACTGGCTGCTATTAGTTCTGGGGCTAAATTCGCAGTACACTCCTGCTCCCCGGGTACTACCCCCTGCACTTCAAACCTCAGCGCCAACGCATTGTGGTCGCTGTCCGTTCTGGGGAGTACCTGAAAATCCTTAACTTTCGCCCAGTCCCTGGATTCCACCAACATATAATCTATTTGTGACTCGTGCTCCGGTTTGTTATAAGTAGGCCTTGGTGGTGTGTCCCCTTTTATACGCCCATTGCAGGCTCTCAGTGAATTGGCCAAAGTGAAGGAAGTGATCTGCACAGCCAGAGGGGACCATGCCTTTGCTACAGGGCCTGCCGGGGGTGGAATTCCCCAGGCATCATCCTCATCAATTGTGGCGCCCTCCAGGAAGGTCGGCAACGGCTCAAACTGGTTATTGAAATCCCCTCCCACTAGATAGGACGAGCAGTGGGAGGAGGAATCTAGAAACACCGCCAGCTCCTCTATTGTGCCTGAGGTCCTTGATAACCCCACTGGTCGTGAATACACATTAACCAGGGATAGTGATTGACCAGACACCCAGTCTAATACAACACACTGGAAATCCTCAGAATTCGTTTGCAGTGCCCTAGCCCTACACCCTAGATGAGTAGCGACCCATATCAGTAACCCACCTGACGGGCGTCCCTTCCCCCCCCATTTGGCTGGTACTGAGAATGTTGCATAACCAGGACGGGAATTACTTCCTCGTGCCCAGGTTTCCTGCAAAAGGCAAATGTCAAAAGACTCTATGAATGTCTCCCATTCAGGGGAGTCCAGTTTGTTTGACAGGCCGGCTACATTCCACGAAAGAATAGACACCAAGCCTGGGACCACCTCCCGGTTCGGTGTGGTACTCCTGTTTTGGTGCACTATGGCATTGCTATCCTCGAGTCTTTTATCCTGCCCCTGTAGTTGTTCTAAACCCCCAAGGTCACTGCTTTCTCCAAGTATGGATTGGCCCACTCTCAGTGTAGATATACCTCGTTCCTGAACAGAGTCGACCTGGTACTCCACAGGAGGAAGTGATGTAATGCTCCTACTATCATCAGATGATTCCCTATCGTGTATTGGCATTACCCCTGCGCTGCAATCCATCAACTGTCAATCCACTGCATCCAAACAGCCGAACCGGTTGGGATGGGTGAATTGAAAGTAGGGGGAACTGGGGGTATGATGATTCCAGCCTCCCCTCCCAAAAGCTCCCCTGTGGGGCCCCGACCTATCTGCACGATATTGTCTTCTTGGGGGAACCCATGGCCAGCCCTCATCGCCCCCTTCCTCAAACCGCTCATGTTTGTCAGGATAGAAGGCCCACAGGGGTAAGGCTTGAATAGACGTCATGGGCGATGGACCTGCCCAATTGCAGATAAAACTTACTGTCCTTGGGTCTCTGAAATTTACTAACACACAGTCCCTGGTACCCCTTTTTGTTGTCTCACCCACCCAGGGAACTCTCCTTGCAAGGATAATTTCATTGTGCATCCCTATAGGTAGTGGTCTATATCTATTGAGCCAACTAATTACCTTATTCTTTATAGAAGCTGGACTTTCCCTTGCAGCTTCCTCAAGTTCTGGTACACCACTGAGGACGACTACATAGGGGGCCACCCCCGGGGGGAGGTGAGCTGCTTTTCTACTTCCACTTCCATCTTTCCCTCGCTGTACTTGGCCCAACTGTGCCAAGTCAGGTGCCTTCCCCCCATCTTGGTTAAGGGGTGGATCTTGGGGAATAATAGGAGGCGGTATAATGGAGGGGTTTGATGCAGGAAGGATATTACCACCGTCCAAGGGTAAGCTTATGGTATTAACAGAAAGGGTAGGTGGGGTACCTGAGTCGAGTGGTAAAAATGGATTATTATTAGCATTAATTACTGTCCCCCCCGCTACAGGGCCCCCCGAGGGGCCAAAAGTTCCACCCAAGCCTCTATTCCCCTTGTGCGCCTTGTCAGCCTTGACACAGCCAAGTAACTCTCTCAGTAACCCCTCGATTTTACCCAGCCTATCTTCTAACTTCTCGTGAAGTACTGTAGCCTCCCTCAGATTCCCGTGCGCAACCCCTATAGATTCTTCAATGTTGCTAATTCTGTCCTCGATCCGGGTTAATCTGGCTTCTAACAGATCTATCAGGGACTCCATCAATGAACTGAAATCCCTACACCCTCCTGATTCCTCACCCCCCCTGTGGTACTGTTGAGAGATAACAGGCTATTTGAGAGCGACGGCGGGTGAGCTTCCTCTGCCACCAACCGTGATTTAGAAGCTTTGGGGCCCCTCCTTTTACCCATATCACCCTTTCTAACAGGTTGTTGTAAATCTTTTTTAGGGACCTTTGACTTTATCCCGCAAGCTAATTCGGGACCAAGCTTCCTTTTTTTAATGGCTCCTTGCCTGTGGGCTTCATCTATAGGTGTTGGTTGCACCCCTGCCTCTAGTATTGTGGGGAGGGGAGGTGGGGTAGAGATCATGGAAGTTTCTTGGGTTGGAGGGATGGGCGGGTCGGGAACGGTAAAATCATCCCCATTGTTTGAATGAGCATTAGGTTGAATGATCTGTACGTTAATATGCAGGGGAGGTTCCTGCCTAATTGGAGAGAGGGCTTTAGCTATACTTCCCAGAGAGGAACTGTTGGACTTGGCCTTTTTCCCCCAAAATTTTTCGCTTTTGACCCCCTTACCTAGGATGTCTCCCCCATGGGATTAAACCTGTATAGGCCATGAGTGGTGTGAGACACCTTGTTGAAAATGTAAAATTACATGTTGTTAAATGGTGTACAGAAAATATCCCCCATTTTAAAAATGTACCTGACTGAAATGTATTGAATGTAAAATGGATGCCATGGCCATGGGTTTTACCACTGGACTGCCATAGGTCAGCGGTCTAGATAATATTACCCAGCTACCCCTAGCTTTTGGAGGGAAAGCCTGGCACCCAGGGTGCTCACCCCCTCCCCTTGAGCCAGTTTAGGCCAGATTTGCCAACATTCTAGAAGGTCCTGGCACTGCCTGGGAGGAGGGTATAAGTAAGGGGGAAGTGTCACCAGAGAGTCAGTCAGCGCTGGGACAAGGAAGAGAGGGGACCTGCTGTGAGGTGCTACCGCCACATGGGCCTGTGAGCTGGGCCCTGCACCCCTATAAACCCCCCCTCTGCTGTCCCCATGGGCCCCTGACAAGGGAGGGCCCCTACCCAGGTCCCTGACACTGTGGGAACCGGGAGTTACGCCAGCGCTGCGATGAAGGAGCGCCCAGGAGGTGAGAAATAGGATTGTCCACTCCCCATGCTGAAGCTGTGACCCTGTGGAAGTACTGGGTCGTGAGGAGCTGCCTGGAGGAACTGTTGCCCCTTGTGAGGTACTGCCCGGCAAGCGCTATTCTGGGGAGGTTGATGCCCCCAGGGAAGTTGTGGCCCCTGTGGAAGCGCTGGACGGGGAGGAGCTGCCCAGGGAGGAGTGTGCCCTCGAGGAACTGTGTCTCTTAGACTGCCCCTGGACTGCCTATCAAGCGCTGTAGGGAGAGAAGCGCTGGGGCTAGTGTGGCCCCCGGAGTGCTGTTGGCCCTGGAAGTGGTATGGGCCGAGGGAGGAATGGTGCGCTGTAAATAGCGCCGTTTTCACTGTTTTCCTGAGGAGACTGACAGCCTGTGAATAGCGCCGTCTGTGGAGGCGCGCTGTCCGCCATATAATTAAGTAATTGAAAGGGAGCATACCCCTTATTGCCGCCGGAAATCACCGCCACGGCCCGGCGCTGTCGTGGGGACCCCCCCACTGCTGGGGGTATCGTTGCGGCGGCCCCCGGTACCAGGAGAGGGCCGCCGAAGTGAAGAAGGGGCCGCGCTAGGCCCTGTGGCCACGGCACTCGCGTCACGTGACGGGGGTGCCCGGCCGCGTCATTGGCCGCGCCCCCGTCCTTTCCACGCACGGATTGGCTACCCAGTCAGGCAGCAGGAGGAAGCCCGCGGAAGCTGCCGAGAAGCCCCGGGTTCCCGTGAGGCCGAGGGAACCCGGGCGAAGCCAACGGAGGTGTTTCGGGGCTCCCGTGGTGAAGAGGGAGTCCCGATTGAGTCGGCAGCCAGAGAAGAGGCCGCCGTAAGTGAGGAGGGGGGGCCTCGAGGCACATTGTCGGTGCCTGGCCCGCCTCCTCAACAGCCAGCCTTTGCGAAGACCGGAGCGGGAGGCCACCCCGCCGGTGAGTGCCCCGGGCCGGAGGGAGGGGCCCGGGAGGAAGGAGGAAGAGCGCCGGTGTCGGCGGGGCTCTCGTGAAGAGAGGAGCCCCGCGCGAAGGGCGACAGCTGCCTGCAAGAGGGCCCCGGTTGGACAGGGAAGCCCCGCTATTGTGAAGGAGCTGGGCGGGAGCCTCCCTTGCACTAGGCCCCCGCCCCCAAAGGAGCCGGCAGCCTCACGAAGGCCGCTTTGAAGTCCCGGGTCCTCGTGAGAGAGGAGGGACCCGGGGAAGCAGAGGAAGAGCCCCGCCTGTTCCCCGTGCCTGCCGCCAGCTGACCGTGGTGAGAGGAGAAAAGTTCCCTTTGCGTGCGCTACGCCAGGGGGCCTCGAGGCACATTGTCGGTGCCTGGCCTCTTCGCCTCGCAGCCTGGGTCCCCACCAGATAAGAGGGGCCTGGTAGAAGGCCGCGTGGAGCCTCCGGATCGCCCCCCCCTGGATAAAGGGGTCAGCAGTGTGGATGGAGCCCGGAGTCAGAAACCAGGAGTAGCCGGTGAGTGGGGCCTATGAAGAGGGTGGAGAGGGCAGCGGGGCACAGGGTCGGTGCTCGCCCCCACCCATGACTTGTACATTTAAGACACCTTGTGATAGGGCCCAAGGTTGTAGGTGCTTCCAGTTCGGGCCGTATAGGTGGACCCTGGAGTGGGCAGTCATCTGAAGAGTGAATTGACAGTGATGCCTAGTGGTTGCCTGTTACCTGTGGTGCATAGGGTCCCAGACAGGTCGTGAAGCTCATGTACAGGTGCTCCGGTCCCTAGAGGATAGGCTTAACGTTCAATCTATACGTTTATGCCCTGAGGAGGGTCTACCCTATGTTGAGGTTTGTAGGCCTTAGGTTCTATGCCCTGGGGATATTGTCTCCTCTAAGGTGACCCGGGAAGAGTTGTGGCCAACGCACTGCCTAAAGTTTATGTTGCTGGTTGGGGGCTGAAAAGCCATGTTCCCAGGTTACCCTTGATGCCTAAGGTGTATACCTCAGTTATTATTGAATGCCAGGTGCCTTCCTACCTGTTGTTTTATATCCGCAGGTGGAGGGTGGAGTAAATCTGGGTGTTCTCTTTTACTGCAAGGGTGCCACTAAGCTGGCCTGACGAGTTATCTCAGGCCCATGTCTATGCCCCAGATTTATGAGCTGTTGAACTGATTTATTCCAGGTGTTCCTGTAAGTTGTATACTGTGATAACCTGTTGTTATTCCCTTACAGGGGTGGGGTTTGGCGTTCTAACGCCTGAGGTGTATTCATGCATAATGTTGGATTTTGCAATTACAGCCTACCCCCGAGGATGAGAGCCTGAGTTGGCCCCAGGTCTAATGTTTATTTAACCAACCATTTTTATTTCAGCTATGGACTTTGGACTCAACCCTTTTTGTCCCATGTAAATAATCCCCCACTGAAGTACTTGGCTTGGGTGCCAGTTGGCGCCTTGTTGTGATTACCAGTGTATTTTTTCCTTTTTACCTTACAGGTTGGAGATATCACTAAACTTCTTCTTTTCCAACCAAAGGTGGAGTTGCGTCTCTTTTGTAGTGTGCCTGGTGTGTCATCTGTGGATACTGCGTGAATGCTTCACATGTCCTCGAAGTTTGGCCTGCCCGCTTGATGCCATGCTACCCCGTTGGAGATTTGGGTAACCCCCATTTCTTACATTGGTGGCAAGCGGTGGGATAGGACTTGTGTTGCCCAGTACCACAGCGGCCACGGGTTACACTGCAAATAGAGCTTTGGATGTAATCCGAGCCTTGTTGTGGGGATTATTGCTGTTTGGCTGAATATTGTGTTTTTTGATTGCTTCCTCCTAAAGAGTGTTCTGAATTGTCCCCTTGTTCCACTGGGAGGGTGTGTCCCGGGTGTACCTCGCCACGATGGGGTTGATTTACCAGGAAGTGGAACTGATGGAGTACACCGAACAGAAGGTGATAGACTTCCTCCTGGAGAGAGGGATACCCCCAGTGGGGAACATTAGGAGGAATTTGTTTCTCTATGAGGCCCTCAAGAGGGGAGAGCCCTTAGAGATTGATGGGGACTTGTCTGACTACCCCCCCGAGGTTTTAAAGGGTCAGTGGGTTAGAGACCAGAGAGAGGGCTCCCCATCCAGAACCCTGGGAGGTAATTACTCCGATGAGGAGGAGGAAGAGTTTGAGAGGGCGGAGATGCCAGTAGCTGTGGAGGACCCCGAAGATAGGGAGTCTCACACTGGGTCCAGTCCTGGGGCCACTGCCCCATCCCTTTCCCTGTCCCCAGAAGAGTGGGTAGATAGGAGAGAAGAGAGGGAGTATCAGCTGGCGCTGGCAAAGCTCAGGCATGCCGAGGGCTTAGCGCAGCTGAGGGTAGAAGAGCAGCGACTAGAGACTGAAAAAGTCCTAGCCCTGGAGAGGATGGCGGAGGCGGAGAGGGTCTTCGCCAGAGAGAGATCAGCTCAGGTGGGTAGGTTGTCCCCTGAGAGTGGTTTTAGGAGTCTGGATTCACCGACGAGGGTGGGATCCAGTGGTGGCAGCGAGTGTAGGTCCAGTGCAAGGAGTCCCACTCCCGAAGCTCAGGAGACCGCGCCTGATTCCCCGGAAGAGGAGGACGGGTTAGTGCTCAGGGGCAGGGGAAAGCTGTCCCATCAGTCCTGGGGAGAGTTCGAGGAGGAGTGTTGGACTGTACTGGAGGATTGGGTGGTGAAGAGAGCAGTGGAGGATTGGGAAGGGCTGTGCCATGCCGTTATCCGGGAGCACATGCTGAGGAGTTGTTTCCCAAGACTGCGTCACCATCTGTTGCAGTGCGGGTTCTCAGACCCCAGGGAACTTGCACGGGAGGCAGACCTCTGGGTAAGTGCCAGAGCGTCTGGGAAGGCTGAGGGGAGTGATCCTGAAGGGAGTGAGACGGGGAGGTGTCCCAAGGTGCCCCAGCTGCGGCCACCGGGCCTGGAGTGTTCTTTAAGAGAACCCCAGCTTGGGAGGCTAGGCTGCTCTGATGTGTCATCCAGAGGGAGGGATCCCCTTATGTCAGGAGAACCCGGAGCATCAATAATCAGAGCTCCAGTGGTTCGGGGGTCTGACCAGTCACAGGGTCTAGATCCTGGACTGGGGTTCCAGGTTCAGGGGTTGCCTGACCTGGAAGGTGGGGTTCCTGTAATGCAGGTCCCTACCAAATTGACTCCCAGGGGTACCACTCCCAGTGGGAGGGTGCGGAACTCTGGGAGGGGGTGCAGAGGGAGGAAGGTCTCTTCTCTGTCACCGGCTCAGCCACAGGGCGCAGATCCCGGGTTGGGTGGCCAGGGACAGGAGTTGCCTGCCCTGGTGGGAGGGACATCTGAAACCAGAGTCCCCCCGGAAGTGACTCCCAGGGGTACTTCTCCGGGTAGGAGGGTGCGGAACTCTGGGAGGGGGTGCAGGGAGAGGGAGGACTCGCCCCTGTCACCGGTTCAGCCTGTGGGTTTTGACTCCAGGTTGGGGAGAGAGTGGTTGTGTGAGGGTGTCCCCAGGCGTAGGAGTTGGAGGAACCCTAGGAGGAGAAGTAGGGGGAGGAAAGCCTCGCCCCTAAGGGCTGGTCAGTCTGAGGGTGTAGACCCCAGATGGGTGGACCAGTGGCAATTTGGAGAGAGGAGAGTGGTTCAAGAGAATTACAAGCCTGAGGCTGGAGCCTCCCACTCTAGGAAGGAAAAACATCCCACTAAGGAACACCAGTGGGGTGGTTTTGTTGGTGAAGGGAGGGTTGCGAAAGAGAACCATTGGGTTCCAGAGTGGAGGAGAGACTGCAGGTGCTCCTGTAGTTGCAGGCCTGCGTCCACCTTTTTCCGCCCCAAGCAGGGAAGCCCATCAAGGCATTGATCGGTCTACCCTGGCTTTTGGCTGGGGGGGAGTTGTGTTGGACTTGGCCTTTTTCCCCCAAAATTTTTCGCTTTTGACCCCCTTACCTAGGATGTCTCCCCCATGGGATTAAACCTGTATAGGCCATGAGTGGTGTGAGACACCTTGTTGAAAATGTAAAATTACATGTTGTTAAATGGTGTACAGAAAATATCCCCCATTTTAAAAATGTACCTGACTGAAATGTATTGAATGTAAAATGGATGCCATGGCCATGGGTTTTGCCACTGGACTGCCATAGGTCAGCGGTCTAGATAATATTACCCAGCTACCCCTAGCTTTTGGAGGGAAAGCCTGGAACTCAGGGTGCTCACCCCCTCCCCTTGAGCCAGTTTAGGCCAGATTTGCCAACATTCTAGAAGGTCCGGGCACTGCCTGGGAGGAGGGTATAAGTAAGGGGGAAGTGTCACCAGAGAGTCAGTCAGCGCTGGGACAAGGAAGAGAGGGGACCTGCTGTGAGGTGCTACCGCCACATGGGCCTGTGAGCTGGGCCCTGCACCCCTATAAACCCCCCCTCTGCTGTCCCCATGGGCCCCTGACAAGGGAGGGCCCCTACCCAGGTCCCTGACACTGTGGGAACCGGAAGTTACGCCAGCGCTGCGATGAAGGAGCGCCCAGGAGGTGAGAAATAGGATTGTCCACTCCCCATGCTGAAGCTGTGACCCTGTGGAAGTACTGGGTCGTGAGGAGCTGCCTGGAGGAACTGTTGCCCCTTGTGAGGTACTGCCCGGCAAGCGCTATTCTGGGGAGGTTGATGCCCCCAGGGAAGTTGTGGCCCCTGTGGAAGCGCTGGGCGGGGAGGAGCTGCCCAGGGAGGAGTGTGCCCTCGAGGAACTGTGTCTCTTAGACTGCCCCTGGACTGCCTATCAAGCGCTGTAGGGAGAGAAGCGCTGGGGCTAGTGTGGCCCCCGGAGTGCTGTTGGCCCTGGAAGTGGTATGGGCCGAGGGAGGAATGGTGCGCTGTAAATAGCGCCGTTTTCACTGTTTTCCTGAGGAGACTGACAGCCTGTGAATAGCGCCGTCTGTGGAGGCGCGCTGTCCGCCATATAATTAAGTAATTGAAAGGGAGCCTACCCCTTATTGCCGCCGGAAATCACCGCCGTGGCCCGACGCTGTCGTGGGGACCCCCCCACTGCTGGGGGTATTGTTGCGGCGGCCCCCTGTACCAGGAGAGGGCCGCCGAAGTGAAGAAGGGGCCGCGCTAGGCCCTGTGGCCACGGCACTCGCGTCACGTGACGGGGGCGCCCGGCCGCGTCATTGGCCGCGCCCCCGTCCTTTCCGCGCACGGATTGGCTACCCAGTCAGGCAGCAGGAGGAAGCCCGCGGAAGCTGCCGAGAAGCCCCGGGTTCCCGTGAGGCCGAGGGAACCCGGGCGAAGCCAACGGAGGTGTTTCGGGGCTCCCGTGGTGAAGAGGGAGTCCCGATTGAGTCGGCAGCCAGAGAAGAGGCCGCCGTAAGTCAGGAGGGGGGGCCTCGAGGCACATTGTCGGTGCCTGGCCCGCCTCCTCAACAGCCAGCCTTTGCGAAGACCGGAGCGGGAGGCCACCCCGCCGGTGAGTGCCCCGGGCCGGAGGGAGGGGCCCGGGAGGAAGGAGGAAGAGCGCCGGTGTCGGCGGGGCTCTCGTGAAGAGAGGAGCCCCGCGCGAAGGGCGACAGCTGCCTGCAAGAGGGCCCCGGTTGGACAGGGAAGCCCCGCTATTGTGAAGGAGCTGGGCGGGAGCCTCCCTTGCACTAGGCCCCCGCCCCCAAAGGAGCCGGCAGCCTCACGAAGGCCGCTTTGAAGTCCCGGGTCCTCGTGAGAGAGGAGGGACCCGGGGAAGCAGAGGAAGAGCCCCGCCTGTTCCCCGTGCCTGCCGCCAGCTGACCGTGGTGAGAGGAGAAAAGTTCCCTTTGCGTGCGCTACGCCAGGGGGCCTCGAGGCACATTGTCGGTGCCTGGCCTCTTCGCCTCGCAGCCTGGGTCCCCACCAGATAAGAGGGGCCTGGGAGAAGGCCGCGTGGAGCCTCCGGATCGCCCCCCCCTGGATAAAGGGGTCAGCAGTGTGGATGGAGCCCGGAGTCAGAAACCAGGAGTAGCCGGTGAGTGGGGCCTATGAAGAGGGTGGAGAGGGCAGCGGGGCACAGGGTCGGTGCTCGCCCCCACCCATGACTTGTACATTTAAGACACCTTGTGATAGGACCCAAGGTTGTAGGTGCTTCCAGTTCGGGCCGTATAGGTGGACCCTGGAGTGGGCAGTCATCTGAAGAGTGAATTGACAGTGATGCCTAGTGGTTGCCTGTTACCTGTGGTGCATAGGGTCCCAGACAGGTCGTGAAGCTCATGTACAGGTGCTCCGGTCCCTAGAGGATAGGCTTAACGTTCAATCTATACGTTTATGCCCTGAGGAGGGTCTACCCTATGTTGAGGTTTGTAGGCCTTAGGTTCTATGCCCTGGGGATATTGTCTCCTCTAAGGTGACCCGGGAAGAGTTGTGGCCAACGCACTGCCTAAAGTTTATGTTGCTGGTTGGGGGCTGAAAAGCCATGTTCCCAGGTTACCCTTGATGCCTAAGGTGTATACCTCAGTTATTATTGAATGCCAGGTGCCTTCCTACCTGTTGTTTTATATCCGCAGGTGGAGGGTGGAGTAAATCTGGGTGTTCTCTTTTACTGCAAGGGTGCCACTAAGCTGGCCTGACGAGTTATCTCAGGCCCATGTCTATGCCCCAGATTTATGAGCTGTTGAACTGATTTATTCCAGGTGTTCCTGTAAGTTGTATACTGTGATAACCTGTTGTTATTCCCTTACAGGGGTGGGGTTTGGCGTTCTAACGCCTGAGGTGTATTCATGCATAATGTTGGATTTTGCAATTACAGCCTACCCCCGAGGATGAGAGCCTGAGTTGGCCCCAGGTCTAATGTTTATTTAACCAACCATTTTTATTTCAGCTATGGACTTTGGACTCAACCCTTTTTGTCCCATGTAAATAATCCCCCACTGAAGTACTTGGCTTGGGTGCCAGTTGGCGCCTTTTTGTGATTACCAGTGTATTTTTCCTTTTTACCTTACAGGTTGGAGATATCACTAAACTTCTTCTTTTCCAACCAAAGGTGGAGTTGCGTCTCTTTTGTAGTGTGCCTGGTGTGTCGTCTGTGGATACTGCGTGAATGCTTCACATGTCCTCGAAGTTTGGCCTGCCCGCTTGATGCCATGCTACCCCATTGGAGATTTGGGTAACCCCCATTTCTTATAGGAACGTTTAGAATTTGCGATTCCCTGGGAAAGTCTACGCTCCAAGGATGTTATTTCATTAGTCAGAAGTGAGCTAGCACGCACAATAAAGTTATCCATAGTCCCCACTAATTGCGTGCCAGTCTTAGTTGCGGAACTCCTTGTTTCACGGCCCGACATTTGTAAGCAAAGGTCCAATGTACTATAAATGCAAAATGTACTTGCGGATCCAAGAGGGGTGGGCCGGCCCGGTCTTCTCCGGGCTCTAATGGGCTACAACGGGCCCGCTCTTGGCACGGTCTTCGCCCGCGCTTCGTCCGCACGCGTCCCGCGTTCAAGCGAGAGGGCAGGATTGAGTGGGAGGAGGAGGGGGGCGGGAAGAGGCAGCAGGTGTGTGCGATGGCCTGGCGCAATCACCTGTGGGCCTCGCAGTCCCGCTCCCGGTGGAGTAGTCCTCTCAGCAAGCACGGTGAGGCAAAAACCCGGGATGGAGCACGCCGGCTCCCGATGTCACAAGCAGTTCCACTGCGGGCAGACCGTGGGTTTTAATATTCAGGGAAATCCAGGGAAATCCAAATTGCAGCTCCTGGACTTCGCAGAAAGCGACTTCGAGCGGCACCCGGGGAGCGGGGGCCGCGAGTCGGATTTCAGTGCTTTCAGGGAGGAGGGGGCGGGAAGAGGCAGCAGGTGTGCGCGATGGCCTGGCGCAATCACCTGTGGGCCTCGCAGTCCCGCTCCCGGTGGAGTAGTCCTCTCAGCAAGCACGGTGAGGCAAAAACCCGGGATGGAGCATGCCGGCTCCCGATGTCACAAGCAGTTCCACTGAGGGCAGACCGTGGGTTTTAATATTCAGGGAAATCCAGGGAAATCCAAATTGCAGCTCCTGGACTTGGCAGAAAGCGACTTCGAGCGGCTCCCGCGGAGCGGGGGCTGCGAGTCGTATTTCAGTGCTTTCAGGGAGGAGGGGGCGGGAAGAGGCAGCAGGTGTGCGCGATGGCCTGGCGCAATCACCTGTGGGCTTCGCAGTCCCGCTCCCGGTGGAGTAGTCCTCTCAGCAAGCACGGTGAGGCAAAAACCCGGGATGGAGCACGCCGGCTCCCGATATCACAAACAGTTCCACTGAGGGCAGACCGTGGGTTTTAATATTCAGGGAAATCCAGGGAAATCCAAATTGCAGCTCCTGGACTTGGCAGAAAGCGACTTCGAGCGGCACAAAATGAGTGTGTTTAAAAAACCCATATAATATAACCAATCAGAAATCAGAACTCCTCAAAAGTAACTTACTTTCCATGACGTCAAAGGATGTCCTATGAACAGCTTATACTCTGTTGTGCTGTTATTATTTTCTGCCCGCCACTTTCTGAAAGATAAGCTCCATCGTTTTAACAAAAATGTGACATACAAAGCAATTTAAAACAGCACACTAAATTACATCAACACCTAGAATCATTATAGTCCAGTTACCTACCCTAAATTCTCACTTCTGAAAACAAGTCAAAAGGCAACATTGCTTCATAGTCAAATGGTAATCATTGCCGAAAGACCAGCCTTTTTTACATTTCAAATAAGCTGTGTAATATCCTGATGTTGTCAGAGGACCATCATATCATATAATAGCTGCAGTTACAAATGTTCTTCCTGAAATCGACGACTGTGTAGCCAAAACATTTTTAATTAGACTTGACAACTTATTTACATCCGGTTTATATAGTTGGAATTGTAAAATGACATTTCACCCATAAGTTTCTTTAAATAATGTGGACTGCATTGCAGACCTACATTACCTCTACTCCTTGTTTTGATCTGCTACTTGAATTAGCTTATTAAAACAAACAGTTTTCGCTCTGTGCTACACTTATCCACAAGGCTATATAGTGTAGGAACCATTAGAACCTCTTAAAATTCCTCAGAACAAATCCCGAGATTCCTTCCCTAAAATGTTGGTTGTAAGAACACCAGGTAAGAATTTTTAAGGTGAAAAGGCAATCTTTTTTTGAAAGTTAAAACAGAATCATTGCAGAATGACCAGCCGTTTCCAGACTTCAAATAAGTTGTGTAATGTCCTGATGTTGTTGAAGGACCCTCATGATATATAATTGCTGCAGTTAGAAAAGTCCTTCCTGATATTGACAACTGAGAAGCCACAAAATTTTTAATTAAAGTTGTCAATTTTGTTCCATCAGGCCTACATCGTTGGAACATTAAAATGACATACTGGCCATATCTTCGTATAAATAATGTGGACAGCATTGCAGACTTACATTGGCTACACTCCATGTTTTGATCGGCTGCTTTTACTAGCTTATTAAAGGATACTGATTTACTGTCTGGCAAAGTTAAATATATAAATCTTTCTGAGTCTACACTAGTAGTACTTGATAACGTACAATTCTCGCAGTCATGCTGCCATTGATAAGAAAGGCCAAACAGATGATCTACATCTACACCTTCATCTTGCAATACATTAAGCATATACATTAAAAACTCCTGACAATCTTGCTGAATATTTTGAGAGAATTGTGTTTGACCTGAACATTTGTCTAACAGATTTCGAATTTCAGACACACTTTCTACTCTTGTTCTATCAGTGCTACATTTCTCTAACACAGAATTCAACAAACAGCAAAAACTTTGATCCGAATTGATCACAATCTGTTCTTTTAAAGTTTCTAGAGAAAAGACAACATTAACCACTACATTAGCATAGCAGTTGACACCAGAACTATTTTCAAATTGAAAACCAACAACATCTTCAACAGAATTCCTTTTCTTTCTGCTTACAATTTTGGGTTCATCGACTTTTGGTCTTTTTGCTACAACCTCCCTACTATTAGTGATATTTCTTCGTTTCCGGCCTACCACACGTTTCTCAAACAAAGGAGATTGAGGCAAATGTGGCGCATACTCTCTTCTTAACCTATTGTATTCCTTAACATAATCTAGATCCGCACAAATGTTTGTGACATCACACTCAATCAAGTACAAACCCGATAAAGTTCTGACTCGTGACAATGCTACATAAGCCATACCCTCTTTGAACACAGAACTGCCAATATTCACCAAAGCACTGTCTACACTTAAACCTTGTGATTTATGGATTGTCACCGCATATGCCAAGCAAACAGGAAATTGCTTACGGCGGACATATAAGTCTTTTACAAGCAAAAACCTAGCTGTGCAACAACCAATTAGCTGTACTTCCTCAATGCCATCAAATTTAATTTTTAAAAATTCAATTCCATCTCTATTTCTATATTTCTCAAAATCAACAACATTACCCATTGATCCATTTACCAGACCTCTTTCAACATGTAAATTCCTTCTCAAAATGATACAGCAATTTAAGCACACATTCAGAGTCTTTTCAAAACCAGCAGTTTTAGATATAGTCTTCTCTAATGAATCCAATTTAGATTTCAAATTCTCAGACAAAATAATTGTTGCTCCCATATGCTCTATTCTGTCAACAGCTTCCAGTTTCACAATCTCTTGGTTTTCTAAATACAACATTCTGTTGTTGAAGATGGAACATTCTGCAAGAGTTGGCATCAAACATATTCCAGATTTCTTCTCAGTAATTTTATGAAAAATATTCTCTGGCAGAACGTCTTCTTCTGGATACAAATTTGACAGTAATCGTGCATGTAAAGCTTCTTTCCCACGCTCAGTCACTTTCCCGATTCTAACATCTTGTAGAATATTCTTGTAATCTTCATCCTTCGCCTGACGCATATTTTCACGCAGCTCAGCATAATTGAAGTTTAACCATATGTTAACGTTGCCAATGCTCCCTAGGCACTTCCTGGTATCTTCATGCGTAAGCAGTTTAAACACTGGTTGTCCTTTGACTGGTGTCAGCTGCAGAAGATCACCGAAAACAATGATGTGTTTGCCACCAAATAACACATCATACTCTGTTTTAAGAACTTCCTGCATTCTCAAATGCACAAAGGCAAGCATGACATTGGAAACCATGCTTACTTCGTCAATGATAAGAAGTTTCATCTTCTTCAGGACTCTAGATACTTCACAACAAGCATCTCCCGATAACTTGTGGTATTGTAATTTGTTATCATGCTCCACTGGCAGCATCAGTAGCCGATGCAAAGTAATACCTTTAATGTTATGTGCTGCCAGTCCAGTTGGAGCGGTGACAACACAAGACAGCGATGACTCAGTCCTTTTCTGCAGATAACATGAAATTGCTTTAATGAGGAAACTTTTTCCAGTTCCTGCTTCTCCACTCACGTACAGTCGGACAGGCTTCAACGACGTACATGAGCACTCTTTCTTCTCATGACTTAATCCATGATCAATTTGGCTGGTAACTTCGTCATATATTTTCCTCTGCTCAACGTTGAGTTGTCTTTCCAAATCTTCCAAGTTAACCGCATCCTCCTGAGCATGTGCCATGGCTCTTTCCACTTCAATCATGGCAGTGGCAGCTTCATTTTCGATAACTGGTCCTCCTAGTGGATCCTGACTCAATGAAACAGAACTCTGACTGTCCTGAGAACTGTCTCTAGCAACCTCGGCTGCAATTGTTGCTTCCTGCTCGATTTCTGCATTCAACATTTCTAGATATTTTGGAAAAACAGGACATTCTATGGACTCCTTGGCTGCATTGAAAGAGTCTTCGTAACAGAGGAAATCTCCAAGCAGTTCCTCTTCTGCACGCCAAGGCTTGAAAAGTTGCAAAAGAGCTAAATAGAAAAACTCTTTTCTTTCTGGAGATTCGCAATCCAATTTTCGATGATTTACCAATAGACATTTTCTTTGCTTGACCAGACATCCCTCACTTCCAATTACAGCATACACTCCTTTATGAATATCTTCTGTGATGTTCCTCTTGAAAATGTAATTTTGTAGAACCTCATACAGACAAACATTCTCCAGGTGACTGCTTCTATTTGGATAATATGTATCCAACATGTTGGTCTTCAAAATATTTGTACTGCTTGGCTCCTTCTCCGCCAAATACTCAATTTCCCGTACAGGTTTCAGAACTCGATTACGCGTTGCAGCAAGACCAAGACTTGCCCAAATGATACTCCTAGATTTGGCATAGAGACTTGCTGAAGATAACCGGTCAGAACATTCGTAAGCTCCGATTTCTCGATGCGACAACATCTTCAGACTGAAACTGTACAACTTCTTACTGAGGCTCTTTTCATGGGAAATGTCCTCCCACATATCCTTGAGTTCTGTCTTTTCTTTTTTTGTGATGTAAGACGTCACATACCGAGCCACAGCCATACAGTTGTCAGCCACAAACTGTATATCCATGTTAGCATTCCACATGGACAAAATCACTGGGTTGTAGTCGTTGATGTTCTTGGACTCTTCGTTTCTTTTCAAATTGTATGTATTTTTGGGTGATTTCCTCGTCACATTATGTCGCAGCGAAGACATCAAATTGTTCACTCTTCCTTTAGATATCACCGATCGTGGAAATCCAAAACGACATTTTGTATAGTGCTTGTTCTTGTTTCTGAATTTACGACGACAGTACTTTCCACAACGATGGCTTTGAAACCGTAAAACTTGTTCTCTTAGACTTTTGTCTTCCTTTGTCTTTGGAACAGCACATGTAGAATACTGTTCTATGAAATTCATCACTAAGTCATCCGGATCTGTTCCAAATTTGGGTGCATCTTTGATCCATAGCAGCATATGTATATGAGGAGCACCTCTTGCTTGATACTCCTTTCTCCAGAAGAAATCCAACACCTCTCCAAGTGGTGGATTTTTCTTGTTCGTGATGAAAGACATCATAGCTTCAAATCTATGATTGAAGTACCTGCATACATTCACTGGATCCAAAGAGCACAGTTCTCCGGGTGTCTTGGATTCAATATTTTCAATGTTTCCATTTGCCTCTCGTAGAAATTCAAGTAAGTCTTCCCAGCCATACTCAGCACAGCTGAGAGTGAGGAACCATGTGGGAGTTCCTAAGTTCCTCAGCATACATTTTAAGTCACCATGACGATGGTACCAATACTCATTAGTACCACGCTGACATGCCATCAGATTAATCAGGTGAGAATCCAAAATACTGTCTTGCACATTGACTTTATCCATAAAGTCCCTTACTGAGATATTTCGCAGTTGTACACCACTTTTCAGGATGTGGTTCACTGCATAAGACAGTCCAGACAGATCACTTTCAAACAGTAGATGAAACAAATAGGGAATGCATTGACGAAACCTAGGATCTTCTGCATACAATCGTAAAGTCCGGTATTCAGAAGCAGGAATTTGATCAGGTCGCTCATCATATCGTCCTCCTCGACCTGTGGGGAATAACTGTGGAAAACACAGAGCTTCCAAACTTTCCTCCCAAACACTAATGGGACTCCCTTTGGCTTGTTTCATTTGAAACAACTCAATAGCATTCCCCATGACTTCCTTGGAATGCAAAGGATGAACACTATAATGTTCATATATTTCTTCATTTTTAGAGGCTTCTACTTTCTCTATTTGTCCAGCACACAATTCGCTGTCTTCTTCTTCACTTACTTCCTCTTCTGCAACACATACATTCTTGTAGTACTCATTGTTTTTTATCAAATACAATGTTGCCTTTTTGACTTTCCTAACATCCACTAAATCTTGCCAGATTTTCTTACTCTTTGTCGGAACCCCATTAACTAGGATAACCAGAGGTTCCTCTTCCACTTTCTCTACTCCAATTGTATTAATGTTTTTCTTCAAATCTAAAGGCAAATAAACAACTCTTCCCTCTAATCCTCTCTGTAAATCTGATGGAGGCAATTTCCCTGTCTTTGGCTCCATTCGTACAATAGCCTGAAAGGGATGCACACTTTGAATCAAAATAGATTCATGAGTATTTAAATCCTTCAATTAAGAAGGAATGTTAACCAATTCCAGATTATTATGAACCGCTCTAGCAGGCATCCGGTTTTGGTTTAATTTGTTAAAACAATAAGTACACATACGTTGGTCCGATCCCAAATCAAAACAATTTTCTACCATCAAGTATGTGGCAAAATCCTTCCATTCACTATTGTTTTCCATTTCACTTTTTGCATATAAATCCACTAACTTAGTCTGATTCTTATAATAAGTCCGTCGACAACACACACAAGTGAAATTAGGCCTCTCACTTGATTTCACCTGAAAGATGGAAATTTCCTTGTGAAACTTATCTATATTAGAAATCTGTACACTCTCTTCCACATTACCTTCTTCTACTGGGTCGATTTCAACATTGTTCTCTTTACTAGCAAAGTAACAGAACTCAATTTCTTCACAAATATTCTTCACATGTAGTTCTGAACCATGCAAAAGTGCACTGCTCAATTGCTTAAGCATAATTGCTGGACTCTTAGCATAATACAACATTTTCACTAATTTCCTCACTTTATTATGATGCACTGCTAGCATCCTGAAATGATGAAAAACACTCTGGCATACTCTTCTGGAAAGACAAGCCAGTGAATGCCCATGCAAACCTATTACTTCTCTCACTCTGCAAGGATCTAATTCTTGCAACAACTTCATTTTCTGTTTTAAACTTTTCTTATTAAATGTACGAACAAAATCACAAAGCAAATTGATGGAATCCTGTCGCACACTACAAATACTACTACATTTCCAGGTGTACACTGTCCCCTTAGGACGTCTTCCTAAAACCTCATCACCTAACACCTCTTCTGCATCTGCAGACACAAGTTTTTCTTTTTCAACCGGACAACCATCTTTTACCTCATATGCTCGACCACTGGTGTCAACTGCATGCACCAAATCATTGTCCTGGAAATAACTCTCCTCATTGAAAAATGCCTCACAACTTGAACTATGCATCCATTCTCCTGAGAAAACTTCACAAAAATTACTACGATTAACTACTCTCTTCCATCTACTATTTGATTTGAAATCATAAATTACCTTGTTTAGTTTCCTAATTCTATTGATTACCAAAATAAATAACTTTCACTTAATTTCGAAAGCCTGATCAATAATTTTCTCTACATTTTTCTTTTTCTTATAAAATGCCACTTTCTGTTGGCCTTTCTTAAAAATTTTTAACAAATTGACAATTATCCTGTTGCGGAACATTCGCCTACGAATGTCCCTGAATTGATTTTCCCTTCTATTGCCATGCACAGAGTTATCTCGTGCTCTAACAGAAACTTTTTTGACGGGCCTTTCCTTTTCCTTTAAATTGTCTCTCTTCTTCTGCACTAAAACATGTTCTATAGTGGTATTTTTTTGTCTGCAAATTCTTTTTAGAAATGATTTAATTTTCTTACCCGGAGCTTTTTTGGCGACTTGAAACAATTTTATAGTAGAGGACTGCTGCAAATCTTTACTAAGGTGGAGTGTAAGTCGCTTTGCTTCTTTTTGTTTCCTTTGCCTTGAGGGCATTTTTAAATTTTTCAAAAGATCTTCAGTTAAATCTGTGGAAAAATTAAAAAAAATTGTTATTAGCCACTATTACCAAACAGTAAACCAATAACAGTAGGCAAACAATTAACACACTAGTTGTCAATTCTACCTACAGTAATTTAACAACATAGACAAATTTAAAAATATCAAATAGTAGCAATGGAATGGAATGCTTCTACATATGACCTGTGCTCTGTTATATGTTAATCTCAACTAGTTTTAAGACTCTATTTCACAGTTATATTAAAAACACTTCACACAGGGGGTTTTTGAAAACTTTTAGATAATTTTAAATCAACATCTACAGATTGTTCCTCATCTAGAGATTGTTCCACATCTAGAGATTGTTCCTCATCTAGACATTGTTCCTCATCTAGAAATTGTTCCACATCTAGAGATTGCTCCACATCAGACATTGTTGATGTTATTGTTATTGACTTAAAATTGCCAAGCACACATGAAGGCATATTTACAAGGCCCTTGCACCAGGGGGAAGTGACTTAAAATTGCCAAGCACACATGGGGGCGTATTTACAAGGCCCTTGCACCAGGGGGAAGTGACTTGAAATGGCCAATCACACATGAAGGCATATTTACAAGGCCCTTGCACCAGGGGGAAGTGACTTAAAATTGCCAAGCACACATGGGGGCGTATTTACAAGGCCCTTGCACCAGGGGGAAGTGAGTTAAAATTGCCAAGCACACATGGGGGCGTATTTACAAGGCCCTTGAACCAGGGGAAAGTGACTTAAAATTGCCAAGCAGACATGAGGGCGTATTTACAACGCCCTTGCACCAGGGGGAAGTGAGTTAAAATTGCCAAGCACACATGAGGGCGTATTTACAAGGCCCTTGCACCAGGAGAAAGTGACTTGAAATGGCCAAGCACACATGAGGGCGTATTTACAAGACCCTTACACCAGGGGGAAGTGACTTAAAATTACCAAGCACACATGAGGGCATATTTACAAGGCCCTTGCACCAACATAAGGTGTGGCCTATCCAGAGGTATGCTGGATTGTCTGGCAGCCATGGTAAAACCAAGAAATATCTAGGAGCAAAAACGCAGGTCTTGCAGTCACAAAAGTTTGTTTGAGGTGAGGCCTACTCAGGGTTGCAGATGAAATTTTGTCTTGTTGAAGAGTACAGAGGAGATAATACAAGTGGAGAAGTGTGGCTTAGGGGTTAGAGGTGGCAGACCCGGAAGCTGAGATTGGCCCTGGACCAGGGTTCAATTCCCCGCCTCGACGGGACTTGGGCTCAATAATTCCACGGACTCGATAATTCTCGCTCCGGTGCCTACTCGACTCACGGGTTCACACTCTGCGACTCTGGGCAATAGCTTGCTTAATCTCCACAACGGCCCCTCGCGGCGGGATGCCTGGCTTTCACCTTGTGGATACCCTGCCGGGGTCATCTCACAGGGGAATACCAGGACGGGTTCCCTAAGCAAGCGCTTAGATGCCTGCGATGTGGGTAATTTGCGCTATATAAATACATGTACATTACATTTACATTTACATGTGCAGGCCAACAGATGAAGTGAGTCATGTCCACTGTGCACACTTGAACAAAGGCCAGACCTCCTCTGTCTCCCTGGACAGGCCTAAACCTCATCTGCACAATGTGATTAGTAATGTTAAGAAACACAGGTGATGTAATTGAAAAACGTGCAAATATTTTTGCTCATTTCACAATCACATCACCTGTGTTTCCTCAGCTTAGGTATCTCATTGAGCAGATATAGTCTAGCATATCCAAGAGTACGCAGAAGGTTAGGACTGTATGCAGCAGTCCAATGTACATAATTCTCCTCCTTTGACAATTACAGAAGCCTCAGCATATCCACGCCCCCTAAACAGTCCTAAATGTATATCATTATTATCATAGTGACTATGAAACTCTAGCAGTACATATTGTGAAACCTAAATGACTTCAAGAAACGAGTTTTTAAACCGTCAAACAAGCAAATTATTCTCCCATATTCATGTTGGGAAGTGAAATATTTATTTTATTTATTTATTTATTTATTTATTTCTGGTATTTGTAGAGCGCGACACTCATCCCATGGGATATCACGGCACTATAAGAAAAGAAGACTACTGAAACTGTGCTGGGGGGTTAGTTTTTGGGAAAGAGGTGAGTTTTTAATTTTTGGCGGAATTGGAGGTAGTTAGTGGTGTGTCTGAGGTCCACAGGTAACTCATTCCATCTTTTAGCCGCCAAGTATGAGAAGGCGCGTCCGCCAGTCCTTGCTTTGTAAATGCGCTTGGATTTCGCCAGAGCTGAGTTGTTGGATCTTAGATTCCTGTTGGGGATATAGAATTCGATTTTCCCTTGAAGGATGGTGGGGCCCGTTTTATGAAGGGCTCTGTGCGCGTGGCAAAGTAGTTTGAAGGTAGCCCTCTGACGCATTGGTAGCCAGTGAAGCTTCTTTAGGCATGCAGAGGCCGAATCTCGCTTGCCTTTGTTACAGACCAATTTTGCCGCCTGGTTTTGTAGGATCTGTAGGCGGGAGAACAGTTGCTCATTCATCCCTTCGAACAGGGCATTGCCGTAATCTAGTCGGCTGACCAGGAGGGCCTGGGTGATTGTGCGTCGACAGTCCAAAGGTATCCAGGAGAACATTTTTGCCAAGAGTTTAAGGATTGCAAAACCTTTGCCCCAGAGTATGCGTATGTGGTCTTTCATGGACAGGGCGTCATCCATCATGATGCCAAGGTTTCTGGCGTACTGTTTCGGTACGGGGGCTAATCCCAGAGACGGTGGCCACCACGTGTCGTTCCATGAGAGTTTGGCTCCTCCGAACAGTAGTATCTCCGATTTTCCGGCATTTAGTTTTAGGCAGTGGTTGCGCATCCATTCTGCCATTTCGGAGAGACAGCTGTGTAGTTTTTTCTTGGTTGTTTCCGACCCTTCATCCATTGTCACCATCAGCTGAGTGTCATCGGCATAGGAACATATGCCGATGCCCCACTTTCTTCCAATGTCGGCCAGAGATGAAACGTAGACATTTTAAAAAGCAGACCCCATGTTGTCCTTCCCATAAATGTGAAAAGTATTTCTTTTTTTTTTTAAACGATTTTCTGGTCATAATTTGAAAACACAGCACAGCTCCTATGTACAAGCACACCCTAGCTGGCTTCCTTATTTTCTCCAAAAAGCATACTAATCTCTTTCTAAATTAAATGAATCTTTTCTCACCTTAGCACGATTTTTAAACACATCATGTAAGCAAATTAGTCTCCCAGATTCATGGGAGAAGTACCTTAAAATTGTCTAGCACACATAGGGGCGTATTTACAAGGCACATGCACCAGGGGAAAATGACTTAAATTTGCAAAGCACTCATGAGGGTGTATTTACAAGGACCTTGCACCACCTTTAAAGTCACTTTTAAAACGGGGAAAATGACGTGAATGGGTCTCATAAGCCTTGTAAATATACCCCCATGTTGACTATGTAACTCTTGCAGAACATATTGGGAAACCTAAATGACTTCAAGAAACGAGTTTTAAACCAACAAACTAGCAAATTATTAACCCATATTCATGTTGGGAAGTGAAATATTTATTTAAAAAAGCACACCCCATGTTGTCCTTCTCATAAATGTAAAAAGCATTTCTTTTTTTTAAAAAACGATTTTCTGGTCATATTTGAAAACACGGCACAGCTCCTATGTACAAGCACACCCTATCAGTACTAATACTTCACATTATCTATAATTATAATTTGTCAAGTAAGCAAAATCTTTTTGGAAAAATTAATGAAAACACTTAACACAAAACAACATTTTAAATGCACAGCTGGCTTCCTTATTTTCTCCATAAACTATACTAGTCTCTATCTAAATTAAATGAATTTTTTCTCACCTTAGCAAATGCTTTTTGAATTTCAAAACAGTCTCAGACACACACCAATTTTTCTTTAGCAGAGCAAAGGGTATGCACTCCAGAGGCTGCAACCAACAAAGACACAAAAATGCTGTATTTCATCAC
Source organism: Lissotriton vulgaris (assembly GCF_964263255.1). Classification (NCBI taxonomy): domain Eukaryota; kingdom Metazoa; phylum Chordata; class Amphibia; order Caudata; family Salamandridae; genus Lissotriton; species Lissotriton vulgaris. Next base: position 39,401 of record NW_028250901.1, on the reverse strand, counting down.
ACATATCTCTCATGTCACCCAATCAAAACTCTTCCCTCACTTTTTTCAAATCAACAGCCTTCCCCCCTCTGCCCTTTCTGCCCTTTTTCTATAGCAACTAGCTCCTGAAAGACCTCTCATGTTTACAAGTTCACACAACAATGTTTCAAATGAACTCTGAACTCTTAGTATACCTGCTAATCCACTGCAATGTTTCTTAAAATCATTTTTTCTTAACCATTCAAATTACATCTTTCAAAGAACACATCCATGCACCCTAACTTTCTGTTTTCAGAAATGGAAATCCACCAATCACTGCTAGTGAAGTAGTGTGGCTCACTGGTTAGAGGCGGCAGACCCGAGCGCAGAGGACGGCCCGGGACCAGGGTTCGATTCCCGGCGCGGCAGGTTTCTGGACCAGGGTCAGCGGACTCGATAATTCTCTCACCTCGGTGCCCACTCTGATCAGCGTTCACACTCGGCAACTCTGGGCATTAGCTTGCCTCATCTTCACTAACGGCCCCATCAGACCGCCGGGGATGCCTGGTCTCACCCTGGAGATACCCATTAAGGGACCATCTCTCAGGGAAGCCAGGAAGGGTTTCGCAGCGGTCGAAGCGCCTTGGGACCCTCCGGGTAAGTAGTGCGCTATATAAATGCCTATACATTTACATTTACATACATTAGCACTGAAACTCCACAGTTTTTTTTCTTTACAAACTCCTACTGTTTCAGCTGCCATTTCATTTCCACACTTCATCTGACTGCAGCAGAACCTCCTCTAACCATGTTTTCTGTCAGGATTCTTGGACATAGCTACATCCACTGGGCTCACGGGTATGCTGATAACAGAAATTTACACAACCTCAATATACAAAATGTGGAAATCAAATGGATTGGCCAAAGAGGATTGAGATGTCACCAATTGATACCATTGGTGAAAACCTTTTTACATTTGCCAAACCCTGACCTCATAATAGTGCACTGTGGAGGAAATGATTTGGGCACTTTGACTGGGGTAGGTCTGGAAATGCTCTTAAAGGACACCTTTGAGCAATTGATGGCACGTTTTCCTCAAACTGCCTTGGTATATTCCAATATATGCCAAAGACAGAAATGGAGGAGGTCCAATCAATTTTGTCCACAAATTGAGAAAGCGAGGAAGCATGTAAATAAGTCTGTTTCAGCTTATATGAGAGACCATGGAATGGGCGCCATCTACAACAATAACTTGCGTTACTACATGCAAGATATCTACAGAGGAGATGGTGTGCACTTCTCAGATGAGGGAAACAGAGTTTTCATACAAAATTAAAGACTGTGTATTGGTACCTACTTATAAGTACCTAGAACTTACACAGAACCCAAAAGCTCTTTTCAGAGCTACCTTAACTATAATTACTCTTTTAAAATTTCGAATGTACCTTTTTTCACAAATTTTCACTTATGTTCGCATCCCGGTTCGCTACCCGGTTCGCGTACCGGCAGCTAACCGCACGAAAAATGCAATTTTTTTTTCCGACATATATGAGCCTCCTCAGCCACCCTCAGAAAACCTAGGGGGTCAGGATTCGTCTCCCGTGCCCCCTTATACCCATTTCCCACATTGTTTTTCCTCCATCTTGTGATTAAATTCGACCGAAACACAAAATGGCGAACTCCCGTTACGCTACCGGTGAGCTACCCGGTTCGCGTACCGGGTAGCGCTTCTACCGTGAAAAATCGAATTTTTTTTATTTGCCCCACGGGACCCTTTAATAGTCCCCACATCATTCCTAGGGGGTCAGGAGGGGTCTACCTTGCCCCCTTTCATTAAATTCCCCCTTCGTTTTTCTCCACCTCTTGTCTCTCGATCCTACCAAGAGACAAGATGGCGGCCGTTCCGGACTGTTTAGAATGTTGACAGACACCGGAGAGCCAATCAGCTTCGCTTCGCGAAGTTCCGTTACACGTCAGGTACGCGAACCGGGGCGCTAACCGGAGCGCTGTCACAGATATATCTGTTTTTTAAAACATTAATTTCTCAAAATCCACTGGAGCACATATATTGAGACATAGCAAAGGCACGTCGGGCAAACCATATCTACAATTTTGCCAAGTTTTGTTTAAATCCATTCAGCCGTTCGAGCTAAAAGTGATTCCAACCGCCCTATGGAAAAATGAATGGGAAAAACGTGTTTTGGGACCCCCCTTTTTTCTCGGCCCCCCCTTGACGAAACCCCCCCAAATTCTCAGGGGCTGCTCAAAAACAAAATGTGCCATTTTCCTGAAAATTTCAGCCAATTCCGTCCACAAACGCCAAAGTTATTCGACATAGAATTTTCAGAAATCCCATAGGAAAAAAATCCTAACTATATATACCTACTGGCGACCGCCAGTAGGTAATATATATATATATATATATATATATATATATATATTTTTTATATATATTTATATATATGTATATGTATATATGTATATGTATATATATATATATATATATATATATATATATATATATATCCAGCTCGAGTCCCTGCAGGTATTCAGGAGCACTCGCAGACGGGTGCGTGATGCGGTCGCAGGACCCGCATTGTATTCGGCTCACGGTTTCCACCAGACTTTGCACGAAGGAAAGAAACCACGCACTCCGGGGGGAAAACGACCCCCGGAGTGCGTGGTTTCTTTCCTTCGTGCAAAGTCTGGTGGAAACCGTGAGCCGAATATATATATATATATATATATATATATATATATATATATATAGAGAGAGAGAGAGAGAGAGCTAAGTATAATAAACCCATACCTATGTATATATATTTATCTTCATGATATGTTTGTTGTCGATATTTACGCCACAATATTTTTGTGTGCTTATATTTTGGCTGAAAACCCTAGAGCAGGTCTTTGTTTTATTTAAACCCAAGACATATCCTTCTTGTCCCCTACTGACTGAGGGGCCCGAAAGAAACTTAGGGGCATGGATAGAATTTGTACATCACAAACACAGCTTACCGAAAGAGTTAGGGGCATATTATCAAGAACGGCGTTAAAATTATTGCTGCTTTAGCGGCAGGAAACTGCAGCTGAAGCGGCAATAATGGTCTTGATAATATGCCCTTGAGAATTCCCATAGAAGCCCATGTTCAGATGTGAACCTGGGCTTTTATGGAAAGTATTTACTCCTGCCAGATCCTACTTTAGGTCCTTGTTGTCTGCCTTCTCTTATAGGAAACCAGTTTCATACCCCAGCCATGTTGGACCACTAACATTCCATTGCATCTTAATTTTGATGGCCACTTAAGGCCTTATTAAGTCTTCAAATCTCGCAAGACCACTACCTGAGGAAAATCCCTTTATCCTCCAAGGGCATGTGCCTCTATATCTTCTGGAGCAATAACCATTTCCTCTGAACCAGAGACACTCCAGGCCACATTGGTCACACCTGCCGTTCTTTCATTGCTTGCCAGTCTTAGGCATACTGTGGAAGGAGGCTTACTGATGAGCCAGTCTCAGGGTGTCTTACGGTTACGGTATCCTTAGTGTAATAGGTGCAGAACGCACCAGGTGGAAGCAGGCCTGTAGGCCACTGCGCGATCAAAACAGGGGTATGATACCCTTATAAGCAAGCGCAAATGGCCTGAGACCGCCATTTTTTCCCCACATGGTAATAATTCACCTTGGGAGACCCCGTGGAACACCTCAGAACGGTGGGACATGCTCTCTCTATCTACACTCTCCTTTGGGGCACAGAACCATTCACTCCCTGGACAGACGCTGAGGGAAAAGATCCACGTGACATAAAGGAAAATGTGTTGCCTGGGAATTTGCCAGTCCTGGAGTCGGTAAGGGTGGAGTGAGCAATAAGAAAGGGTACTGATATGTATATGTACCCATTTCCCTATATTTAGGTCAGTGCTCTATGTGTATGTGCTGGTCCACTCTGGGTTTTTGTTGCTATTTTGTTGTTGTGTTGCCTCATATATCTAGGTTTTGTAAAGGTTCCCTGTTCAAGTGCTTAGTACACCATTTTTTATTTGACTCAAGATGTTTGCACTTAACAACAATGGAGTGACTACTTTACCATTCTCATGGTGACAGAATAATGTTCCCCTCCCTCGGGCTCAGTCCTTTTGACACAATGTGGATTTGGCCTTTCTTTCACATACGTGTATATTTATTTTTATCCCACTTTTGCTAAATGTGCCTTTCTCCTCACAGAATATGAATTGATGATATTCTACTGGCTTCCTGTGAAGTATACTCTTATTTCTTCAACTCCCTTGCATCCAATTACAAATCACTTCATCTGTCAGTACGTATTCTTTGGTTTTATTTGGCTACAATGTGCATCCTCCCTCCTACAGCTTACTTCCCAGCTGCTTCCTCAGACCAATGGGTCGGAATGCATGAAGTTAGAAATATTTATAGCAATTACTGACGAATGATGCCATCTTATATTGGAAAGGCTGAAGGATTTCAGAGTCCCCATTGACTTCGAAGCAGTGCTTAATTTGTAAAAGAAAAAGTGCCAGGCCCCAAAGGTTTGCTCAGCAGCCCTTGGACAATGCTATTAAGGGCCGGGGTACCGAATACTCTTGATTCCACCTCATATTTCTTTAGTCCGGCACCAGACACTCTCTGCCTCTTTATATCACTCTTGGAGGTTATTTTTCATTCCCTTCCTCACTTTGTCATTGTTTGTTCATCTTACTTCTTTTTTGCCCCCTTTGCGTATTTTCCACCTCTTGTTCTGGATCAAATTCTCTTAAGAAAATGCTGGTACCCAAAAATGAGCGCCGGTGAGCCCCACCATCAATCTTCACCCACCAAGATATTCATTGGTAGCATGCTTCATCATAGGGTCCTTCCCGTCCCGCTGTGAAACGGGGCGTGCCGTGGCTGACGAATACGTGGGAGCACTATTGATCATATACTATCAAGAATTAGGAGGTAAAAAAGTGGGAGGGTCTTATCTAATTAAAAACTAGAGTTAAAAATATCTGGCTAAATAGGAAAAAATTGTTATACTGACCTCTAGCTGGTATGGTCAAAAGGGGAATTGAAAGGCATACGGTTATATGCATGTATTTCAATGATCTACATGTTTGAAGCCCTTACCCCAAGGCTTTTCATCAGGACCACTAAATGATCCCAAGCACCACTCCTATTGGTAGACGACTCATGGGACTATCCTTAATGAGTAGAAATACACAAATAATGTTCAATCGGTAGTATTTCTTTAAGATATGTATTTTGCCACAATTTGGCCACATGAGCTCAGGTGGGGGAAGGGACGCTTATAGTCAAACTTTCTTCAATGCTACTTCCTTGCCAGCGGAGATAGCATGCCCGCAGATCCTCTTCTAAGGTGAAAAACTGCAGGTTTCACTTGCTAATCGCCATCTACGGTGCTTTAAAAAAATACTAAGAGGAAAAAAACAAATCATTTAAAAAATATATATTTAACAAACTGTGAATTTAAAGTGGATGGCAGTGATGCATGTATTTTCCCACTAGTGTACATTTATATTGCTGCAAATCAGCATGATACAGTAGGCACATGCAGTGTCAATGCTTAATTTGTAAAAAAAAAAAAAACATAAATACATTACAAAAAAAGTATTGGGCCTAATGTTCTGTTTAAAAGCCCGTGGCCAGTGGTATTAAAGGTCAGTGTGCCAAACACTAAGGCTATGTAGTCTTGATACGACTCCATGCCTCTTTTAGCCACCACCAGACACTCCCTGCCTTTTTTTAAATCAGTTTTTCAGGTTCCTTTTCATCCCCACTCCCTCACGTTGTCTTTGTGTTATTTCTCTTCCCCCTTCTTTCCCCTTTTTTGTGTTTTTTCCCTCTGGCTTTAGATCAAAATGTGTTGAGGAAAATTAAGTGATGGTCCTTAAAAAGGAATGCTCATGGGCCCCACCTACAACCACTGGCTCAAATTAAGCACTGTTGCGTAGCTCAAGGCAAAGACACAATTTTGCTGGTTATTTTGCATCACACTGGGCGCAACTTCAAAACGTGCAGGCCAATGAACACTGATCCCCTTCACTGCTACTAGCCCCAACAACCGTAAAAAATGGGGCTATACACAGTGCCTAATTTCTAAATAGAAACAAGCAGGGGACAATTTTGTTCATAGAAGCCCACCACCTACACTACAAAATGTCAGGGTTGCCAAATACCGAGGCTGACTAGTTTTGATTCTACCTCATGTCTCCTTTTTCCATCACCCCACACTTCCTGTCTTTTTATTTCACACTTATAGATTCTTTTTTTTTTGTCAAAGGTATGTTTATTGGCAGTTTTAAAACTCATAAAAACATGCGACAATCCCGCACAGCTTCCCACGCAGGGGGCAAAGTAGGAATCCAAACTGTGTATAGTCCAGGACCTCTGGGGGTAACGAAGAACAAGGCCAGTGGGGGCCGGGTCATAGCAGGATCCACGGAGCATGGTTTGGACCATCTCCGATCAGGCATTCAGTAGAGTTTAAGACCCATTAGAAGCGTGGATCGTCTCTGAGCAGAAGTCCCATGTGGCCTGATCTGTCCTGCCTCCATGCCAACATAGAGTCATCGCAGCAAAGTGAAGGAACGCCAGTAACCATAGTTTAGAAAGAAAAACCCCCCTACCTCTAAGCCCCCAAACTACCTCCCCCCCCCTCCCAGTGGTGGTAGCATTCCGATGGGTATAAATTCGTCTGAATAGAGCGCTAATCACATTTGGAACAGATGTAGGGACCGAACATTGGGTGGGCACACCGCAGACGGTAGCCCGGAGGAAAGAAACCGAACCAGAGGGCCCCAACGAAATTCAAAGTTTTTGAAATCATCTAGTAAGATGTCAGCCGCTCTTTCCATACTCAACAAGCGCCAGAGTCTCGAATGCCAAAGGGAGATCGCTGGGGCCTCTGTCCGCTTCCAAGCCGCAGCCAGGGTTGTCTTGGCTGCTCCTATGCAGAGCCACATTATCTTCTTATCCCCTTTCGTCTGGAACTCAAGGATTGGGTCTCTAAGGCCCAGCAAGACATGAGCCATTGAATCTGCTATCGGGTAGCCCAGGATCTCTTTGATGTGAGATATTATCTCATCCCAGTATGGACGAACAACCGGGCAGTCCCACCAAATATGGCGGAAGTCCCCCAGCAGGCCGCACCCCCTCCAGCACCTGTCGGTAGAACCAGGGAATATCCGCTTCAGCTTGGCTGGGTACATGTACCAGTCCATCATTGTTTTGAGATGGGCCTCCCGGAGTTCCACCGGGTGGTTGTGTTTTGCTATATCAGACCACAAATGGGACCATTCAGAGTCAGTGATATCCCGGCCCAGTAGCTCCTCCCAGTGGGACATGTAGCGGGGTCTAGGGGATATGGCAGTAGTCAAGAGGAGACCATAGATAAAGGAGATGACTCCTCGCATCGCAGAGGTCTTTGATAAGAATGTTTCAAAAGGCGTGGGGGGCCTAGTAGCTAAGTCTCTCACCGACGGGGACAAAGCCCAGTGTAGGAGCTGGGTATGGTGGTATCGTTCCTTCTTCTGTACCCCATAGTCCATCATACAATTATCAAAAGTGAGCGTGGCAGAGCCATGAAATAAGTGCGTAAGCGCTAGGCAGCCCCCCTCCCTCCAAGCATCGAAGGGGCCCTCTAGCGCCGCCGGTGTGAAAGCAGGGTTAAAGTGTATAGGTGTAAAAGAGGAAGGAAATGTTGTCCATCGGTCATCCCCCGAAACCGAGTCCCAGACTCTCAGGGTAGTGCTAGTGGGGGTACTAATGTAGGCGTTCTTGGGCCTGTCTCCTTTGGGCTTCCATATTAAGTCCCAGATTGTCCTCCCTGTCACGCTCCTGTCCATATGTAGCCAGTGCTTTTCCGTGGTGGGCTGGGACCATTCTACCAAGACTCGGAGTTGAGCTGCCTTATAATATAGATGCATGTCGGGTAAGCCCACCCCGCCTTCCCTGCTCGGACGTCGCAATGTGGCAAAGGAGAACCGCGCTCGACCCCCTTGCCAAATGAAGCGGAGCATCATCGTTTTAACTCGCCGGAAAAAATCCCCTTCAAGGGCGATGGATAAAGCCTGAAAAAGGTACAGTAGCTTGGGTAGAAGAGTCATCTTAATTGCGTGAATCCGACCCATCCACGAGATGAACATAGGCTTCCAGCGGGCCAGGTATCGTTGAATTTCGGCGAGCACCTGGGGGGAGTTCGCAGAGTAAAGTTTGCCCACCGTGGGAGTTAACTGGATTCCCAAGTACGTTATGGAAGAGGTGGACCACTGAAGGGGCGTGAGCGGCTGGAGACGTGTGACGTCAGCCAAGGGAAGAGTAAGATTAGGGACAAAAGATTTCTCAAAATTGACCTTAAAGCCCGCCACCCCCTCAAAGCGGTCCAGGATCGTCTGTACTCGAGGTAGAGAGCGAGCAGGGTCCGCAAGCGATAGCAGGACATCGTCCGCAAACAAGGTGACTTTGGCTCCTCTCCAGTGAATGGGATCCCCTTAATAGCCGGGTCCTCCCGTATTGCCACAGCTAGCGGCTCAATGCTCAGGGCGAATAACAAAAGGGAGAGGGGGCAGCCCTGTCGCGTACCCCGGGAGTGCGGAAAGAAGGCCGAGAAGTGCCCATTGACAGCCACTCTGGACCGTGGGGAGCTGTAGTTGGCTTTGAGCATCGTCAAAAATTTGGTCGAGAAGCCGAATGCAGTTAGGGTTTGTAACAGAAACCCCCAGTACGCCCTGTCGAATGCCTTCTCGGCATCTAGGCACACGAGTACCGCCGGAATTTTGAATTTGTTGGCCTTCTCAATCAGGTACACTATTCTTCTGGTGTTGTTGTGCGTCTGTCTACCCTTTATAAAACCGGATTGGTCCGGGTGTATAAGTGCCGGCATTAAATCGTGGAGCCTAGTGGCAAGGATGGACGAGTAGAGTTTGGCGTTGAGATTGAGGAGGGCAATTGGCTTGTACGCGGAGCATTTAGAGGGGTCTTTCTTTGGGAATGACCGATATGGTAGCCTGTGCCATGGAAACCGAGGTCGATCCCTTATCCGCCATGCTATTAAATAGTTGCGTCAGAAAGCCGACCAGTTCAGAGGCGAAGGTCTTGTAAAATACGGCTGTATAGCCATCCGACCCGGGGGCTTTGTGGGGTTTCAAGGCCTTAATGGCAGTAAGGACCTCCTCTCTAGTAAAGGGGGCAGTGAGCGTCTCGTTCCACTCCTTTGATACCTGGGGCAGCAGTAACGTGGACAAGTAGTCCCCTTGCGTTTCGTAATTTAGGGTGTCTCCCACGTACAGTGCCTCGTAGAAACCACCAAAGAGATCCGCTTTGACTTCATCACTGTGCGTTAGGACCCCATGTGCGTCCTTTATTCCCCCGATATATTCCTTCTCCCTTTTTTCTTGGAGCTGCCAGGCCAAGTGTTTCCCTACCTTGTTCCCTTGGGAGTATGAGAGGCGCCATAGTTTCAGTAGTGTGTATTCCGCTCTATTGTTATAATGAGCCTTGAGTTTACCCCTCACTGCCGTCAGTTGTCGCAAGGTCAGTCTGGAGGGGGTTTGTTTATGAACCTGCTCAAGAGTAGAAAGCTCCTCTTCCAATTTCTCCCTGTCTGGTCTCCGTAGTTTGTTAAGGGCTGCATTAAGCGCTATACAGCTGCCTCGTATGGAAGCCTTAAAGGCATCCCATGAGTTAAGGAACGAGGTATCTGTAGTGCTTGACACGAATGTTGCCCCAGAAGTACCAGGAAGGTGATGCTCTTTCCCGATATCCCCTAACCGGTTCACCACCTGCCAGAATATAACACTGCACAGGAATAGTGATGCCCGTCAGGGGAACACAGGGAGACAAAACAAGGTAAGTGGGGGACAAAAGAATATGTAGATGTCTTCTTTACACCTGAAGGATTAATTCCTGGAACCATAGAACGTCTGAATACCAGCTTCCTAGGGGGATGTAAGGAACACAGGTTAGTGCAGTAATACTACGTGTAATAGGTAAGTACAATAATAGAGAGAACAGATACCTACAAAAAATGGTGTGCAAGTGCTAATCCGTGAACTTGTAAAATGTGGAGGGAATGGTATCCAGGAACTGTAACTCTGTCTCCTGTGTAATATACAACAAGGTGAGGAAACCTGTCTCAAACGTATGCAGAATAATGAGTAAATACTTGTTCCTGCATACCTGTGTATCGTATTAAAGAGAGCCTCAAAAGCCTGGAACTGGAATCAATACTCCTCCAGTTCCAGGTAACATAGAATCAAAACCGGGACTAGTATCAATACTCAACTAGTCCCGACTAAACAGATAGCAAATAAAGACACGCAGTCTAATCGCCCCCACTAACTGTGTGGAGATCCAAAAATAATCAAACAATGACCAGCACAAATAATCCCTTGAAGTCAGGGAAAACTTCGAGACTCCTATAACCTAATGAAACCGGAACGCGTGTAACAGCTCAACACGCTTCCAAAATAACAAAATGAAAATAAGCGCACAATCAGATTTCAGCAAGGGCCGATAGTTCCTTACAGATGAAGTACCGACGCCCGGCGAAGACCCGACGGATCCCGCAGCTCGCCACCACCGTGACCCGGATCCGCAACACAGGAACAAGCAATGATACCGGAACGGAACGCGAAGCGTTTACTGCAGGGAAGGGGGGTGGTTAAATGACGCGTCGGTTCTCTCTGCGCATGCGTCTCTCTTCGCGCATGCGCTGTATACTTGCCAACCACCAGGGGCTGACATTTGCCAACCAAGCGTTTGTTTACAGGCACGACAGTACACCCCCCCCTACTCCACCACCAATAGGTTTGGGTTTGTTTGGATGTCTGCGATGGAAGAGGCGTAACAACCGTGGTGCATGTATCTGACTTGCAGGTTCCCAGCTACGTTCCTCGATACCATACCCTTTCCAATGAATCAAGTATTGTAATCTGCCTCTACTACGTCTAGAATCGATAATCTTTTCCACTTCATACTCCTCTTCTGAGTCTACTATCACCGGACTCAGACGTGGTTGGATGCGTGTATGTGGTGCAACGGGTTTGAGGAGGGATATGTGGAAGACTGGGTGTATCTTCATTGTTGGAGGCAGGTCTAGTTGTAATGCTACAGGATTTATGACCTTGGTTACATGAAAGGGTCCTATAAACTTAGGTCTGAATTTACAAGAACCTCTCAAAGCCAAATGTCTCGTGGAAAGCCACACTTTATCTCCTGATTGGTACACAGGTCCTGGTTGTCTATGGGTATCTGCGTCTTTCTTATATGTTGCCTTGGCTCTGTCTAAATTGTCTTGTATAGCAGTATGTGTTGTCTGGATTTTCTGTACCAAAGAGGTGACGGAGGGAGTGTTACAAGCTACTGACAGAGGAATGGGCAAAACTCTGGGATGAAAACCATGGGATCCATAGAAGGGTGTAAACAAGGTGGAAAAGTGATGACTGTTATTGTACGATAGCTCGGCTAACCAAATAATTTCATCCCACTCCTGATTTGACTGAAGGGACTGGCATCTCATAAATTGTTCCAAGCTCTGATTGACTCGTTCGGTTTGTCCATCCGTCTGAGGATGATGACTTGAAGACAACCGAACATCAATCTGTAATAAGGTACATAATTGTCTCCAGAACTTGGATACGAATTGTGGTCCTCAGTCCGTGATAAGCACAGAAGGAATGCCATGAAGTCTAATGATGTTATGTAGAAAGACTTGTGCCAGAATGCTTGATGTAGGGAGACCAGACAATGGTATGAAATGGGCAAACTTAGTGAATAAATCTACCACTACCAGTACAGTGTTATTACCCTTCTTAGTGCGTGGCAATTCAACGATGAAGTCCATAGACACTGTATGCCAAGGGCTTGGTGGCGAGGGAAAAGGACATAAAAGACCTACTGGTTTGGTGTGAGAGGCTTTGCCTTGTGCACAAATAGCGCATGTTTTAACAAATCGTTGTACGTCCTGATTAAGGGATGGCCACCAGCAATAGCGTTTCACCAAGTCAACCGTCCTCTTATACCCTGGATGACCAGCTATGCCTTGAGTATGACACCAGTTCATTACAGTCTGTCTCTGAGTATCTTCAGGTAAGTATAGCCCATCATGTACATAATGTAACCCTTGTCGTGTCTGAGTCTTGAGAAAGGCGTCCGCCTCTGGTCTTTGCTGAGCGCTAGCTACCTCTCTCAGGAACTGTTCCTCTGTGACTGTACCACCGATGATTTTCTTAGCCTCTATGATGGAGGGGGGATGCTCATCTATCGGTGGACTATCAAGCCCCAAAAGGGATAAGGCATCGGCTTTCCCGTTCTTCCTTCCTGCTCTAAAATGGATTTCGAAGTCATAGCCACCAAAAAACTGAGTCCACCGCAACTGTCTCATGGACAATGCTTTCGTGGTTTTCAAGTACTGTAAATTGCGATGGTCTGTTATGATGGTGACTGTATACCTGGAACCCATCAGGTATTGCCTCCATTCTTCCAGCACCTTCTTTATTGCAAGCAACTCTCTTTCACCAATAGCATAGTTGATTTCTGCAGGTGTGAGCTTATGGGAGTAATAAGCTACAGGATGTAATTCCCCCGTTTCGGGGTTGGCTTGAGATAATACTCCTCCTACTGCCGCTTGAGAGGCATCAACCTCTACCACAAAGGGAATTTGTTGATCGGGATGTCGAAGTATCGGAGCCTCAGTAAAGGCTTTCTTCAATATCCGAAAAGACTGTTATGCCTCTGGGGACCATACAAAAGGTGTATCTTTTCTCAAGAGCTTGGTGATGGGGGTTACAATTTCAGAAAAGTGTTCGATAAACCGCCTGTAAAAATTGGCGAAGCCAAGAAATCTTTGTATGTCCTTAACTGAAGTGGGAGAGGGCCACTGAACCACGGCTTGTACCTTGTGAGGATCCATCTGCAATCCCTGGGAGGATAATATGTACCCCAAAAAGGTAACCTTGGACCTGTGAAAGAAACATTTGTCCAGTTTACAGAACAGGTAATTATCCTTTAGTCTCTGTAATACAGCTTGAACATGACCCTCATGTTCCTTCAAAGTTGCTGAATAGATAAGAAGATCTTCGATGTATGCAATGACGCAGCTATCCAGTAGGTCTTTCAACACATCGTTAATGAAATATTGAAATGCGGAAGGCGCATTACAGAGCCCAAAGGGCATCACCATATATTCGTATAATCCATATTTGGTGCAAAACGCCGTTTTCCACTCATCTCCTTCTCGTACCCTCACGAGATGATATGCCCCTCTAAGATCTAGTTTGGTAAAATACTTGGCATTCTTAACCTGATCTAGGAGAGAGGAGATGAGTGGTAACGGGTATCTGTTCTTTATGGTTACTGCATTAAGGGAACGGTAGTCAATGCAGCAACGCAAACCACCCTCCCGTTTAGGAATAAAAAAAGAGAGCAGACGATGCTGGAGATCTAGATACTCTAATGAATCCAAGGTCCAACATCTTATCCAAATATTCTCGGAGATAGATATTTTCCTTTTCGGTCAAGGCATATACTCTGCTCGTTAGAATACGAGCTCCTGCTTGTAGGTCTATTCTACAGTCGTACACCCTATGAGGGGGTAGACTGGTGGCTTCTTTGGCATCAAAAATCGAGGAATACCGGTGATATACCTCTGGTAACTTTGCATCAGGCTGGTCCACCTGTTCGTCTTTTTTCACGTCCCCTGGCTCCTGCTCTACCGGAGTTTTCAGGGGTTCTCTCTCTGAAGTATTTAATAAAGTGAGGGGGGTACTGACCAGTATAGAGGCAATGTTTTTCTTGTGATTCTGACAAGACACGTCATTAAACACGATCTGTTCCTTCTGCCAATTAATGGTAGGGTTGTGATGTCTTAACCAGGGGAGACCTAAAACTACTGGGAACTGCGGGGATTGAATGATATCAAAACAAAGGGATTCCCTATGGGCATCTGCTATAATTACTTCCAATGCCTCTGTAGTATGTGTTATGGGGCCAGATTTTAAAGAACTCCCATCAATGGTATATACTTCTTCCAGGGTTGTCTTAGGTATGTAGGTAAAATGATTCTCTTTGGCCCAATTACCATCTATAAAGTTACCGGAAGCTCCGGAATCGATCATTATTGCGACTTCTAGTTGTTGAGTTGGGCTTTGCAACAAAGAAGGTACAAAGAAATGACTCTGTGAGTGAGCTAATGAGGAGACTATTGATCCTGAATGACCCGAGGCCTTAGTCTCTCTGGGCTTCGGGTCCTCTAGTTTTCCGACTGTCTCTTTGATTTAGGTTTAACGGGGCAATCCCTCAGGAAGTGTCCAGCTTTACCGCAATACAGACACAATTTAAGGTTCCTTCTGCGTTGTTTTTCAGGTTCACTAAGGGGGCCCTTAATACTCCCAATCTGCATAGGTTCTGTACCGTCGGCACTCCCTTCAGGTTCTGACTTGCTTTCTTTAACTTGTATCCTATTGAAGTCGCCTTTAGACTTATCCTTCCTTCTTTCACCTAAATGGTGATCCAACTTTACTACTAGATCAATGAGCTCCGGACATGTGTCTGGGGGGTCCACCACATGAGCTAAGGCGTCTTTTAACTCATCACGCAGTCCTTTATAAAACAAGGCGCTGCGCTTCTCACGAGGCCATTCTGCTTCTGCCACTAGACGGTGAAAAGTGGATATGTATGTGGCTAGATCTTTGGACCCTTGTTTAAGTGTCAAAAGCTCAGTATCTGCTGCATGTGTAAAGGTGTGTTTGTCAAATAATTTCCTTAATTCCCTCTTGAATGTGTTGTAGTCTAGGAGAAGGGGATCATCTCTCTCTATGAAGGGTATAGCCCAATTAGCCGCAGGGCCTCCTAAATATGACAGGACGAAGGCCACCTTGGCTTGATCAGTGGGGAAACATGTCGCTTTACACATAAAATGTAGTTGGCACTGACTAATGAAAGCGGCTCATTTGGCTGGGTCTCCGTTGAATCTTTCTGGAGGAGCTAAGGGTATAGGGGGAGGAGGAGTAACTACTTGTATTACAGGGGTGTGTGATCCTGCACCTCCTGCCCCACCATCTAAGTCCATCCTATCCAATCTATCAGATAATGATTGGGTTTCTCTCTGGAGATTACCCATCATGTTCGCCAAATCACCTAAAGTCACCTCCATGGTACTTGGGTTGCAAATCAATTAGGCTTCGCGTTCAGTAGTGCTTGACACGAATGTTGCCCCAGAAGTACCAGGAAGGTGATGCTCTTTCCCGATATCCCCTAACCGGTTCACCACCTGCCAGAATATAACACTGCACAGGAATAGTGATGCCCGTCAGGGGAACACAGGGAGACAAAACAAGGAAAGTGGGGGACAAAAGAATATGTAGATGTCTTCTTTACACCTGAAGGATTAATTCCTGGAACCATAGAACGTCTGAATACCAGCTTCCTAGGGGGATGTAAGGAACACAGGTTAGTGCAGTAATACTACGTGTAATAGGTAAGTACAATAATAGAGAGAACAGATACCTATAAAAAATGGTGTGCAAGTGCTAATCCGTGAACTTGTAAAATGTGGAGGGAATGGTATCCAGGAACTGTAACTCTGTCTCCTGTGTAATATACAACAAGGTGAGGAAACCTGTCTCAAACGTATGCAGAATAATGAGTAAATACTTGCTCCTGCATACCTGTGTATCGTATTAAAGAGAGCCTCAAAAGCCTGGAACTGGAATCAATACTCCTCCAGTTCCAGGTAACATAGAATCAAAACCGGGACTAGTATCAATACTCAACTAGTCCCGACTAAACAGATAGCAAATAAAGACACGCAGTCTAATCGCCCCCACTAACTGTGTGGAGATCCAAAAATAATCAAACAATGACCAGCACAAATAATCCCTTGAAGTCAGGGAAAACTTCGAGACTCCTATAACCTAATGAAACCGGAACGCGTGTAACAGCTCAACACGCTTCCGAAATAACAAAATGAAAATAAGCGCACAATCAGATTTCAGCAAGGGCCGATAGTACCTTACAGATGAAGTACCGACGCCCGGCGAAGACCCGACGGATCCCGCAGCTCGCCACCACCGTGACCCGGATCCGCAACACAGGAACAAGCAATGATACCGGACCGGAACGCGAAGCGTTTACTGCAGGGAAGGGGGGTGGTTAAATGACACGTCGGTTCTCTCTGCGCATGCGTCTATCTTCGCGCATGCGCTGTATACTTGCCAACCACCAGGGGCTGACATTTGCCAACCAAGCGTTTGTTTACAGGCACGACAGTATCGCTGGTGGGGTTTAGGTCGAAAAATTCGTTAATGGCCTTCCGGAGCTCGACGCAGGAGGCCCTGTCCCGGACCAAGGGGGCCGGAAAGTACCATTTACGATGGACCGTAGAGGCTATTTCCCAGCGTAGGCAGATAGGGAGCAAACTGTGCTCTGAGATCGACAAGGGAAAGATCCTGGCCTCACGCAGGTCTCCTCTAAGAGATTGGCTCAGGAAAAAATGATCTAGGCGCGAATAAGAGTGGTGGACGTGGGAGAAAAAGGTATAGTCCCGCGAGTGTGGATAGAGAGAGCGCCAATCATCTACTAGCCCCATATCTGACATTATCTGCCATGTATCAGCGGAGAACACGCCTGTGTCGGATCTCCGGTGAGGAGTACAATCGATATCCTTATTCCATACCAGGTTGAAGTCTCCTATCGCTATCAGTGGCCCCTCGACAGTGTCCAACACCGTCCTCCACAGTTCCTGGAGAAATCTATTTTGACCCACATTGGGGGCATACAGAAATGAAATGAAAAATTACATTTCTATAGCGCATAACTACCCGGAGGACTCGCAGCGCCAGGAATGGAAGAACCAGGAATGTGCATACCTTGTCCCTTAGCTTGCCTTTAACCAGGAGCCAACGCCCCTCTTTATCCCCCGAACCTCAAGAGGTTGGAATTGTAGGGTTGATCGGAACAGAAGGGCAACTCTCTTGTGTTTTGTAGTAGCTGAGGATTTGTAAATATGGGGAAATTGCTTATGTTTGATGCATGACTCATCCGACTGTGTAAGGTGAGTCTCCTGCAAATCCACTATGTCTAGGTGGTGGTCAAGTATGTATTTCCAGACCTTCTGACGTTTATGGGGGGAGTTCAACCCTTTCACATTCCAGGACCCCAGTGTGATCGACATCAGGGACAAAATACCAGGTCGTGCTCAGCATTGGGACGTGCGCTAGCTTCCTTCTCATCCGCGGGACAGTCTCGCCCCATTCCAGTCTTGCCTCTCCCCAGTGTGCGTGCCCCATGCCGGCAAGTGTTCAGCCTCCTCATCAGCCAAACCGAATCGCTCCACATACATTCCCAGCTTGCATACCTGGCTACGTCCAATCCTCGAGGCGTGTTTGTAAACAATCCTTTGCTACCACCACTGCCCCCCCTCCCCCACCCCTCCCCCTCAACCACCCTCCCCTCAACCTTCCCCCCCCAACTCCCACAAAAACTGAGGCTTAGCCAGAAACAGCAAATGAAGCCAACAGAAGGACCCCCAAAGGGGGGGTTCGAGTGCGACCGTAAGGGTCGAAGTTTATGGACGTAGTCAATGTCCTCCCTTATCCCTCCATGGGGTCCCTCCTCTGGGGAGGGCATAGAGTACCTGTGAGATCTGGTGGGGTCGCGACCCTCCGGCGCCAGCGGTATCCTCTCTCAGGGGTTCAATCAGCAGGGGAATCATCTTGTGTCGTCGCCTCAGTCACTAGTGCCACAAAGGCGACTGCTGCCCCCCTCTCATGAAGGCTTGTGAACGGGTCCGGCTTCTTCGATACCGTGTTCCGGCCCACCTTCTGCCAGGCCAGAGAGCGCTGTCGTCGTCTCTCAGGGGAGCGTGTGTCCGTGGGTGCCTCAGCAGACTCTTCTAGGCCGAGGATCTCCATGGCCGCAGCTAGGGACCTGACTTGGATCAGTTTGTTCTTCCAGCGAAAGAGGATGCGACAGTGGTGGCCCCAAGAGTAAGCCACATTCTGGTCACTTAGGAAACTGGTGACTGGCCGGAACTCCCTTCGTTTTTGCAGAGTCGAAGCTGCTAGGTCTTGGAATAGCTGAGGAGGATCGTCTCGAAACTGCAGGGGGCCGGCTTCTCGCGCCTTCCTGAGTATGCGTTCTTTCAGTTGGAAATCATGGACGCAGACCAATATGTCTGGGGGAGGTGCCTTCGAGCCCCGCGGCAGCCCCACTCGGTGGACCCTGTCCATGCGTATCTCTTGAAGTTCTTCCTCGCCCAGAACATGTTTGAAGAGGTCCTCCACATACCCCCGCAGGTCCTTGCCTTCTCCGGCCCAAGGCACCGCCCGAATTCTAATGTTGTTGCGGCGCGACCGGTTTTCCAGGTCCTCGCCATGGGCCTGGGGGTCTAGGTTCTGTTCCGTAAGCCGGAGGACATCTTGTTGCAGCTTAGGTATCTCATTGAGCAGATATAGTCTAGCATATCCAAGAGTACGCAGAAGGTTAGGACTGTATGCAGCAGTCCAATGTACATAATTCTCCTCCTTTGACAATTACAGAAGCCTCAGCATATCCACGCCCCCTAAACAGTCCTAAATGTATATCATTATTATCATAGTGACTATGAAACTCTAGCAGTACATATTGTGAAACCTAAATGACTTCAAGAAACGAGTTTTTAAACCGTCAAACAAGCAAATTATTCTCCCATATTCATGTTGGGAAGTGAAATATTTATTTTATTTATTTATTTATTTATTTATTTCTGGTATTTGTAGAGCGCGACACTCATCCCATGGGATATCACGGCACTATAAGAAAAGAAGACTACTGAAACTGTGCTGGGGGGTTAGTTTTTGGGAAAGAGGTGAGTTTTTAATTTTTGGCGGAATTGGAGGTAGTTAGTGGTGTGTCTGAGGTCCACAGGTAACTCATTCCATCTTTTAGCCGCCAAGTATGAGAAGGCGCGTCCGCCAGTCCTTGCTTTGTAAATGCGCTTGGATTTCGCCAGAGCTGAGTTGTTGGATCTTAGATTCCTGTTGGGGATATAGAATTCGATTTTCCCTTGAAGGATGGTGGGGCCCGTTTTATGAAGGGCTCTGTGCGCGTGGCAAAGTAGTTTGAAGGTAGCCCTCTGACGCATTGGTAGCCAGTGAAGCTTCTTTAGGCATGCAGAGGCCGAATCTCGCTTGCCTTTGTTACAGACCAATTTTGCCGCCTGGTTTTGTAGGATCTGTAGGCGGGAGAACAGTTGCTCATTCATCCCTTCGAACAGGGCATTGCCGTAATCTAGTCGGCTGACCAGGAGGGCCTGGGTGATTGTGCGTCGACAGTCCAAAGGTATCCAGGAGAACATTTTTGCCAAGAGTTTAAGGATTGCAAAACCTTTGCCCCAGAGTATGCGTATGTGGTCTTTCATGGACAGGGCGTCATCCATCATGATGCCAAGGTTTCTGGCGTACTGTTTCGGTACGGGGGCTAATCCCAGAGACGGTGGCCACCACGTGTCGTTCCATGAGAGTTTGGCTCCTCCGAACAGTAGTATCTCCGATTTTCCGGCATTTAGTTTTAGGCAGTGGTTGCGCATCCATTCTGCCATTTCGGAGAGACAGCTGTGTAGTTTTTTCTTGGTTGTTTCCGACCCTTCATCCATTGTCACCATCAGCTGAGTGTCATCGGCATAGGAACATATGCCGATGCCCCACTTTCTTCCAATGTCGGCCAGAGATGAAACGTAGACATTTTAAAAAGCAGACCCCATGTTGTCCTTCCCATAAATGTGAAAAGTATTTCTTTTTTTTTTTAAACGATTTTCTGGTCATAATTTGAAAACACAGCACAGCTCCTATGTACAAGCACACCCTAGCTGGCTTCCTTATTTTCTCCAAAAAGCATACTAATCTCTTTCTAAATTAAATGAATCTTTTCTCACCTTAGCACGATTTTTAAACACATCATGTAAGCAAATTAGTCTCCCAGATTCATGGGAGAAGTACCTTAAAATTGTCTAGCACACATAGGGGCGTATTTACAAGGCACATGCACCAGGGGAAAATGACTTAAATTTGCAAAGCACTCATGAGGGTGTATTTACAAGGACCTTGCACCACCTTTAAAGTCACTTTTAAAACGGGGAAAATGACGTGAATGGGTCTCATAAGCCTTGTAAATATACCCCCATGTTGACTATGTAACTCTTGCAGAACATATTGGGAAACCTAAATGACTTCAAGAAACGAGTTTTAAACCAACAAACTAGCAAATTATTAACCCATATTCATGTTGGGAAGTGAAATATTTATTTAAAAAAGCACACCCCATGTTGTCCTTCTCATAAATGTAAAAAGCATTTCTTTTTTTTAAAAAACGATTTTCTGGTCATATTTGAAAACACGGCACAGCTCCCTTGTACAAGCACACCCTATCAGTACTAATACTTCACATTATCTATAATTATAATTTGTCAAGTAAGCAAAATCTTTTTGGAAAAATTAATGAAAACACTTAACACAAAACAACATTTTAAATGCACAGCTGGCTTCCTTATTTTCTCCATAAACTATACTAGTCTCTATCTAAATTAAATGAATTTTTTCTCACCTTAGCAAATGCTTTTTGAATTTCAAAACAGTCTCAGACACACACCAATTTTTCTTTAGCAGAGCAAAGGGTATGCACTCCAGAGGCTGCAACCAACAAAGACACAAAAATGCTGTATTTCATCACACATATCTCTCATGTCACCCAATCAAAACTCTTCCCTCACTTTTTTCAAATCAACAGCCTTCCCCCCTCTGCCCTTTCTGCCCTTTTTCTATAGCAACTAGCTCCTGAAAGACCTCTCATGTTTACAAGTTCACACAACAATGTTTCAAATGAACTCTGAACTCTTAGTATACCTGCTAATCCACTGCAATGTTTCTTAAAATCATTTTTTCTTAACCATTCAAATTACATCTTTCAAAGAACACATCCATGCACCCTAACTTTCTGTTTTCAGAAATGGAAATCCACCAATCACTGCTAGTGAAGTAGTGTGGCTCACTGGTTAGAGGCGGCAGACCCGAGCGCAGAGGACGGCCCGGGACCAGGGTTCGATTCCCGGCGCGGCAGGTTTCTGGACCAGGGTCAGCGGACTCGATAATTCTCTCACCTCGGTGCCCACTCTGATCAGCGTTCACACTCGGCAACTCTGGGCATTAGCTTGCCTCATCTTCACTAACGGCCCCATCAGACCGCCGGGGATGCCTGGTCTCACCCTGGAGATACCCATTAAGGGACCATCTCTCAGGGAAGCCAGGAAGGGTTTCGCAGCGGTCGAAGCGCCTTGGGACCCTCCGGGTAAGTAGTGCGCTATATAAATGCCTATACATTTACATTTACATACATTAGCACTGAAACTCCACAGTTTTTTTTCTTTACAAACTCCTACTGTTTCAGCTGCCATTTCATTTCCACACTTCATCTGACTGCAGCAGAACCTCCTCTAACCATGTTTTCTGTCAGGATTCTTGGACATAGCTACATCCACTGGGCTCACGGGTATGCTGATAACAGAAATTTACACAACCTCAATATACAAAATGTGGAAATCAAATGGATTGGCCAAAGAGGATTGAGATGTCACCAATTGATACCATTGGTGAAAACCTTTTTACATTTGCCAAACCCTGACCTCATAATAGTGCACTGTGGAGGAAATGATTTGGGCACTTTGACTGGGGTAGGTCTGGAAATGCTCTTAAAGGACACCTTTGAGCAATTGATGGCACGTTTTCCTCAAACTGCCTTGGTATATTCCAATATATGCCAAAGACAGAAATGGAGGAGGTCCAATCAATTTTGTCCACAAATTGAGAAAGCGAGGAAGCATGTAAATAAGTCTGTTTCAGCTTATATGAGAGACCATGGAATGGGCGCCATCTACAACAATAACTTGCGTTACTACATGCAAGATATCTACAGAGGAGATGGTGTGCACTTCTCAGATGAGGGAAACAGAGTTTTCATACAAAATTAAAGACTGTGTATTGGTACCTACTTATAAGTACCTAGAACTTACACAGAACCCAAAAGCTCTTTTCAGAGCTACCTTAACTATAATTACTCTTTTAAAATTTCGAATGTACCTTTTTTCACAAATTTTCACTTATGTTCGCATCCCGGTTCGCTACCCGGTTCGCGTACCGGCAGCTAACCGCACGAAAAATGCAATTTTTTTTTCCGACATATATGAGCCTCCTCAGCCACCCTCAGAAAACCTAGGGGGTCAGGATTCGTCTCCCGTGCCCCCTTATACCCATTTCCCACATTGTTTTTCCTCCATCTTGTGATTAAATTCGACCGAAACACAAAATGGCGAACTCCCGTTACGCTACCGGTGAGCTACCCGGTTCGCGTACCGGGTAGCGCTTCTACCGTGAAAAATCGAATTTTTTTTATTTGCCCCACGGGACCCTTTAATAGTCCCCACATCATTCCTAGGGGGTCAGGAGGGGTCTACCTTGCCCCCTTTCATTAAATTCCCCCTTCGTTTTTCTCCACCTCTTGTCTCTCGATCCTACCAAGAGACAAGATGGCGGCCGTTCCGGACTGTTTAGAATGTTGACAGACACCGGAGAGCCAATCAGCTTCGCTTCGCGAAGTTCCGTTACACGTCAGGTACGCGAACCGGGGCGCTAACCGGAGCGCTGTCACAGATATATCTGTTTTTTAAAACATTAATTTCTCAAAATCCACTGGAGCACATATATTGAGACATAGCAAAGGCACGTCGGGCAAACCATATCTACAATTTTGCCAAGTTTTGTTTAAATCCATTCAGCCGTTCGAGCTAAAAGTGATTCCAACCGCCCTATGGAAAAATGAATGGGAAAAACGTGTTTTGGGACCCCCCTTTTTTCTCGGCCCCCCCTTGACGAAACCCCCCCAAATTCTCAGGGGCTGCTCAAAAACAAAATGTGCCATTTTCCTGAAAATTTCAGCCAATTCCGTCCACAAACGCCAAAGTTATTCGACATAGAATTTTCAGAAATCCCATAGGAAAAAAATCCTAACTATATATACCTACTGGCGACCGCCAGTAGGTAATATATATATATATATATATATATATATATATATATATATATATATATATATATATATATATATATATATATATATATATATATATATATATATATATATATATTTTTTATATATATTTATATATATGTATATGTATATATGTATATATATATATATATATATATATATATATATATATATATATATCCAGCTCGAGTCCCTGCAGGTATTCAGGAGCACTCGCAGACGGGTGCGTGATGCAGTCGCAGGACCCGCATTGTATTCGGCTCACGGTTTCCACCAGACTTTGCACGAAGGAAAGAAACCACGCACTCCGGGGGGAAAACGACCCCCGGAGTGCGTGGTTTCTTTCCTTCGTGCAAAGTCTGGTGGAAACCGTGAGCCGAATATATATATATATATATATATATATATATATATATATATAGAGAGAGAGAGAGAGAGAGCTAAGTATAATAAACCCATACCTATGTATATATATTTATCTTCATGATATGTTTGTTGTCGATATTTACGCCACAATATTTTTGTGTGCTTATATTTTGGCTGAAAACCCTAGAGCAGGTCTTTGTTTTATTTAAACCCAAGACATATCCTTCTTGTCCCCTACTGACTGAGGGGCCCGAAAGAAACTTAGGGGCATGGATAGAATTTGTACATCACAAACACAGCTTACCGAAAGAGTTAGGGGCATATTATCAAGAACGGCGTTAAAATTATTGCTGCTTTAGCGGCAGGAAACTGCAGCTGAAGCGGCAATAATGGTCTTGATAATATGCCCTTGAGAATTCCCATAGAAGCCCATGTTCAGATGTGAACCTGGGCTTTTATGGAAAGTATTTACTCCTGCCAGATCCTACTTTAGGTCCTTGTTGTCTGCCTTCTCTTATAGGAAACCAGTTTCATACCCCAGCCATGTTGGACCACTAACATTCCATTGCATCTTAATTTTGATGGCCACTTAAGGCCTTATTAAGTCTTCAAATCTCGCAAGACCACTACCTGAGGAAAATCCCTTTATCCTCCAAGGGCATGTGCCTCTATATCTTCTGGAGCAATAACCATTTCCTCTGAACCAGAGACACTCCAGGCCACATTGGTCACACCTGCCGTTCTTTCATTGCTTGCCAGTCTTAGGCATACTGTGGAAGGAGGCTTACTGATGAGCCAGTCTCAGGGTGTCTTACGGTTACGGTATCCTTAGTGTAATAGGTGCAGGACGCACCAGGTGGAAGCAGGCCTGTAGGCCACTGCGCGATCAAAACAGGGGTATGATACCCTTATAAGCAAGCGCAAATGGCCTGAGACCGCCATTTTTTCCCCACATGGTAATAATTCACCTTGGGAGACCCCGTGGAACACCTCAGAACGGTGGGACATGCTCTCTCTATCTACACTCTCCTTTGGGGCACAGAACCATTCACTCCCTGGACAGACGCTGAGGGAAAAGATCCACGTGACATAAAGGAAAATGTGTTGCCTGGGAATTTGCCAGTCCTGGAGTCGGTAAGGGTGGAGTGAGCAATAAGAAAGGGTACTGATATGTATATGTACCCATTTCCCTATATTTAGGTCAGTGCTCTATGTGTATGTGCTGGTCCACTCTGGGTTTTTGTTGCTATTTTGTTGTTGTGTTGCCTCATATATCTAGGTTTTGTAAAGGTTCCCTGTTCAAGTGCTTAGTACACCATTTTTTATTTGACTCAAGATGTTTGCACTTAACAACAATGGAGTGACTACTTTACCATTCTCATGGTGACAGAATAATGTTCCCCTCCCTCGGGCTCAGTCCTTTTGACACAATGTGGATTTGGCCTTTCTTTCACATACGTGTATATTTATTTTTATCCCACTTTTGCTAAATGTGCCTTTCTCCTCACAGAATATGAATTGATGATATTCTACTGGCTTCCTGTGAAGTATACTCTTATTTCTTCAACTCCCTTGCATCCAATTACAAATCACTTCATCTGTCAGTACGTATTCTTTGGTTTTATTTGGCTACAATGTGCATCCTCCCTCCTACAGCTTACTTCCCAGCTGCTTCCTCAGACCAATGGGTCGGAATGCATGAAGTTAGAAATATTTATAGCAATTACTGACGAATGATGCCATCTTATATTGGAAAGGCTGAAGGATTTCAGAGTCCCCATTGACTTCGAAGCAGTGCTTAATTTGTAAAAGAAAAAGTGCCAGGCCCCAAAGGTTTGCTCAGCAGCCCTTGGACAATGCTATTAAGGGCCGGGGTACCGAATACTCTTGATTCCACCTCATATTTCTTTAGTCCGGCACCAGACACTCTCTGCCTCTTTATATCACTCTTGGAGGTTATTTTTCATTCCCTTCCTCACTTTGTCATTGTTTGTTCATCTTACTTCTTTTTTGCCCCCTTTGCGTATTTTCCACCTCTTGTTCTGGATCAAATTCTCTTAAGAAAATGCTGGTACCCAAAAATGAGCGCCGGTGAGCCCCACCATCAATCTTCACCCACCAAGATATTCATTGGTAGCATGCTTCATCATAGGGTCCTTCCCGTCCCGCTGTGAAACGGGGCGTGCCGTGGCTGACGAATACGTGGGAGCACTATTGATCATATACTATCAAGAATTAGGAGGTAAAAAAGTGGGAGGGTCTTATCTAATTAAAAACTAGAGTTAAAAATATCTGGCTAAATAGGAAAAAATTGTTATACTGACCTCTAGCTGGTATGGTCAAAAGGGGAATTGAAAGGCATACGGTTATATGCATGTATTTCAATGATCTACATGTTTGAAGCCCTTACCCCAAGGCTTTTCATCAGGACCACTAAATGATCCCAAGCACCACTCCTATTGGTAGACGACTCATGGGACTATCCTTAATGAGTAGAAATACACAAATAATGTTCAATCGGTAGTATTTCTTTAAGATATGTATTTTGCCACAATTTGGCCACATGAGCTCAGGTGGGGGAAGGGACGCTTATAGTCAAACTTTCTTCAATGCTACTTCCTTGCCAGCGGAGATAGCATGCCCGCAGATCCTCTTCTAAGGTGAAAAACTGCAGGTTTCACTTGCTAATCGCCATCTACGGTGCTTTAAAAAAATACTAAGAGGAAAAAAACAAATCATTTAAAAAATATATATTTAACAAACTGTGAATTTAAAGTGGATGGCAGTGATGCATGTATTTTCCCACTAGTGTACATTTATATTGCTGCAAATCAGCATGATACAGTAGGCACATGCAGTGTCAATGCTTAATTTGTAAAAAAAAAAAAAACATAAATACATTACAAAAAAAGTATTGGGCCTAATGTTCTGTTTAAAAGCCCGTGGCCAGTGGTATTAAAGGTCAGTGTGCCAAACACTAAGGCTATGTAGTCTTGATACGACTCCATGCCTCTTTTAGCCACCACCAGACACTCCCTGCCTTTTTTTAAATCAGTTTTTCAGGTTCCTTTTCATCCCCACTCCCTCACGTTGTCTTTGTGTTATTTCTCTTCCCCCTTCTTTCCCCTTTTTTGTGTTTTTTCCCTCTGGCTTTAGATCAAAATGTGTTGAGGAAAATTAAGTGATGGTCCTTAAAAAGGAATGCTCATGGGCCCCACCTACAACCACTGGCTCAAATTAAGCACTGTTGCGTAGCTCAAGGCAAAGACACAATTTTGCTGGTTATTTTGCATCACACTGGGCGCAACTTCAAAACGTGCAGGCCAATGAACACTGATCCCCTTCACTGCTACTAGCCCCAACAACCGTAAAAAATGGGGCTATACACAGTGCCTAATTTCTAAATAGAAACAAGCAGGGGACAATTTTGTTCATAGAAGCCCACCACCTACACTACAAAATGTCAGGGTTGCCAAATACCGAGGCTGACTAGTTTTGATTCTACCTCATGTCTCCTTTTTCCATCACCCCACACTTCCTGTCTTTTTATTTCACACTTATAGATTCTTTTTTTTTTGTCAAAGGTATGTTTATTGGCAGTTTTAAAACTCATAAAAACATGCGACAATCCCGCACAGCTTCCCACGCAGGGGGCAAAGTAGGAATCCAAACTGTGTATAGTCCAGGACCTCTGGGGGTAACGAAGAACAAGGCCAGTGGGGGCCGGGTCATAGCAGGATCCACGGAGCATGGTTTGGACCATCTCCGATCAGGCATTCAGTAGAGTTTAAGACCCATTAGAAGCGTGGATCGTCTCTGAGCAGAAGTCCCATGTGGCCTGATCTGTCCTGCCTCCATGCCAACATAGAGTCATCGCAGCAAAGTGAAGGAACGCCAGTAACCATAGTTTAGAAAGAAAAACCCCCCTACCTCTAAGCCCCCAAACTACCTCCCCCCCCCTCCCAGTGGTGGTAGCATTCCGATGGGTATAAATTCGTCTGAATAGAGCGCTAATCACATTTGGAACAGATGTAGGGACCGAACATTGGGTGGGCACACCGCAGACGGTAGCCCGGAGGAAAGAAACCGAACCAGAGGGCCCCAACGAAATTCAAAGTTTTTGAAATCATCTAGTAAGATGTCAGCCGCTCTTTCCATACTCAACAAGCGCCAGAGTCTCGAATGCCAAAGGGAGATCGCTGGGGCCTCTGTCCGCTTCCAAGCCGCAGCCAGGGTTGTCTTGGCTGCTCCTATGCAGAGCCACATTATCTTCTTATCCCCTTTCGTCTGGAACTCAAGGATTGGGTCTCTAAGGCCCAGCAAGACATGAGCCATTGAATCTGCTATCGGGTAGCCCAGGATCTCTTTGATGTGAGATATTATCTCATCCCAGTATGGACGAACAACCGGGCAGTCCCACCAAATATGGCGGAAGTCCCCCAGCAGGCCGCACCCCCTCCAGCACCTGTCGGTAGAACCAGGGAATATCCGCTTCAGCTTGGCTGGGTACATGTACCAGTCCATCATTGTTTTGAGATGGGCCTCCCGGAGTTCCACCGGGTGGTTGTGTTTTGCTATATCAGACCACAAGTGGGACCATTCAGAGTCAGTGATATCCCGGCCCAGTAGCTCCTCCCAGTGGGACATGTAGCGGGGTCTAGGGGATATGGCAGTAGTCAAGAGGAGACCATAGATAAAGGAGATGACTCCTCGCATCGCAGAGGTCTTTGATAAGAATGTTTCAAAAGGCGTGGGGGGCCTAGTAGCTAAGTCTCTCACCGACGGGGACAAAGCCCAGTGTAGGAGCTGGGTATGGTGGTATCGTTCCTTCTTCTGTACCCCATAGTCCATCATACAATTATCAAAAGTGAGCGTGGCAGAGCCATGAAATAAGTGCGTAAGCGCTAGGCAGCCCCCCTCCCTCCAAGCATCGAAGGGGCCCTCTAGCGCCGCCGGTGTGAAAGCAGGGTTAAAGTGTATAGGTGTAAAAGAGGAAGGAAATGTTGTCCATCGGTCATCCCCCGAAACCGAGTCCCAGACTCTCAGGGTAGTGCTAGTGGGGGTACTAATGTAGGCGTTCTTGGGCCTGTCTCCTTTGGGCTTCCATATTAAGTCCCAGATTGTCCTCCCTGTCACGCTCCTGTCCATATGTAGCCAGTGCTTTTCCGTGGTGGGCTGGGACCATTCTACCAAGACTCGGAGTTGAGCTGCCTTATAATATAGATGCATGTCGGGTAAGCCCACCCCGCCTTCCCTGCTCGGACGTCGCAATGTGGCAAAGGAGAACCGCGCTCGACCCCCTTGCCAAATGAAGCGGAGCATCATCGTTTTAACTCGCCGGAAAAAATCCCCTTCAAGGGCGATGGATAAAGCCTGAAAAAGGTACAGTAGCTTGGGTAGAAGAGTCATCTTAATTGCGTGAATCCGACCCATCCACGAGATGAACATAGGCTTCCAGCGGGCCAGGTATCGTTGAATTTCGGCGAGCACCTGGGGGGAGTTCGCAGAGTAAAGTTTGCCCACCGTGGGAGTTAACTGGATTCCCAAGTACGTTATGGAAGAGGTGGACCACTGAAGGGGCGTGAGCGGCTGGAGACGTGTGACGTCAGCCAAGGGAAGAGTAAGATTAGGGACAAAAGATTTCTCAAAATTGACCTTAAAACCCGCCACCCCCTCAAAGCGGTCCAGGATCGTCTGTACTCGAGGTAGAGAGCGAGCAGGGTCCGCAAGCGATAGCAGGACATCGTCCGCAAACAAGGTGACTTTGGCTCCTCTCCAGTGAATGGGATCCCCTTAATAGCCGGGTCCTCCCGTATTGCCACAGCTAGCGGCTCAATGCTCAGGGCGAATAACAAAAGGGAGAGGGGGCAGCCCTGTCGCGTACCCCGGGAGTGCGGAAAGAAGGCCGAGAAGTGCCCATTGACAGCCACTCTGGACCGTGGGGAGCTGTAGTTGGCTTTGAGCATCGTCAAAAATTTGGTCGAGAAGCCGAATGCAGTTAGGGTTTGTAACAGAAACCCCCAGTACGCCCTGTCGAATGCCTTCTCGGCATCTAGGCACACGAGTACCGCCGGAATTTTGAATTTGTTGGCCTTCTCAATCAGGTACACTATTCTTCTGGTGTTGTTGTGCGTCTGTCTACCCTTTATAAAACCGGATTGGTCCGGGTGTATAAGTGCCGGCATTAAATCGTGGAGCCTAGTGGCAAGGATGGACGAGTAGAGTTTGGCGTTGAGATTGAGGAGGGCAATTGGCTTGTACGCGGAGCATTTAGAGGGGTCTTTCTTTGGGAATGACCGATATGGTAGCCTGTGCCATGGAAACCGAGGTCGATCCCTTATCCGCCATGCTATTAAATAGTTGCGTCAGAAAGCCGACCAGTTCAGAGGCGAAGGTCTTGTAAAATACGGCTGTATAGCCATCCGACCCGGGGGCTTTGTGGGGTTTCAAGGCCTTAATGGCAGTAAGGACCTCCTCTCTAGTAAAGGGGGCAGTGAGCGTCTCGTTCCACTCCTTTGATACCTGGGGCAGCAGTAACGTGGACAAGTAGTCCCCTTGCGTTTCGTAATTTAGGGTGTCTCCCACGTACAGTGCCTCGTAGAAACCACCAAAGAGATCCGCTTTGACTTCATCACTGTGCGTTAGGACCCCATGTGCGTCCTTTATTCCCCCGATATATTCCTTCTCCCTTTTTTCTTGGAGCTGCCAGGCCAAGTGTTTCCCTACCTTGTTCCCTTGGGAGTATGAGAGGCGCCATAGTTTCAGTAGTGTGTATTCCGCTCTATTGTTATAATGAGCCTTGAGTTTACCCCTCACTGCCGTCAGTTGTCGCAAGGTCAGTCTGGAGGGGGTTTGTTTATGAACCTGCTCAAGAGTAGAAAGCTCCTCTTCCAATTTCTCCCTGTCTGGTCTCCGTAGTTTGTTAAGGGCTGCATTAAGCGCTATACAGCTGCCTCGTATGGAAGCCTTAAAGGCATCCCATGAGTTAAGGAACGAGGTATCTGTAGTGCTTGACACGAATGTTGCCCCAGAAGTACCAGGAAGGTGATGCTCTTTCCCGATATCCCCTAACCGGTTCACCACCTGCCAGAATATAACACTGCACAGGAATAGTGATGCCCGTCAGGGGAACACAGGGAGACAAAACAAGGTAAGTGGGGGACAAAAGAATATGTAGATGTCTTCTTTACACCTGAAGGATTAATTCCTGGAACCATAGAACGTCTGAATACCAGCTTCCTAGGGGGATGTAAGGAACACAGGTTAGTGCAGTAATACTACGTGTAATAGGTAAGTACAATAATAGAGAGAACAGATACCTACAAAAAATGGTGTGCAAGTGCTAATCCGTGAACTTGTAAAATGTGGAGGGAATGGTATCCAGGAACTGTAACTCTGTCTCCTGTGTAATATACAACAAGGTGAGGAAACCTGTCTCAAACGTATGCAGAATAATGAGTAAATACTTGTTCCTGCATACCTGTGTATCGTATTAAAGAGAGCCTCAAAAGCCTGGAACTGGAATCAATACTCCTCCAGTTCCAGGTAACATAGAATCAAAACCGGGACTAGTATCAATACTCAACTAGTCCCGACTAAACAGATAGCAAATAAAGACACGCAGTCTAATCGCCCCCACTAACTGTGTGGAGATCCAAAAATAATCAAACAATGACCAGCACAAATAATCCCTTGAAGTCAGGGAAAACTTCGAGACTCCTATAACCTAATGAAACCGGAACGCGTGTAACAGCTCAACACGCTTCCAAAATAACAAAATGAAAATAAGCGCACAATCAGATTTCAGCAAGGGCCGATAGTTCCTTACAGATGAAGTACCGACGCCCGGCGAAGACCCGACGGATCCCGCAGCTCGCCACCACCGTGACCCGGATCCGCAACACAGGAACAAGCAATGATACCGGAACGGAACGCGAAGCGTTTACTGCAGGGAAGGGGGGTGGTTAAATGACGCGTCGGTTCTCTCTGCGCATGCGTCTCTCTTCGCGCATGCGCTGTATACTTGCCAACCACCAGGGGCTGACATTTGCCAACCAAGCGTTTGTTTACAGGCACGACAGTACACCCCCCCCTACTCCACCACCAATAGGTTTGGGTTTGTTTGGATGTCTGCGATGGAAGAGGCGTAACAACCGTGGTGCATGTATCTGACTTGCAGGTTCCCAGCTACGTTCCTCGATACCATACCCTTTCCAATGAATCAAGTATTGTAATCTGCCTCTACTACGTCTAGAATCGATAATCTTTTCCACTTCATACTCCTCTTCTGAGTCTACTATCACCGGACTCAGACGTGGTTGGATGCGTGTATGTGGTGCAACGGGTTTGAGGAGGGATATGTGGAAGACTGGGTGTATCTTCATTGTTGGAGGCAGGTCTAGTTGTAATGCTACAGGATTTATGACCTTGGTTACATGAAAGGGTCCTATAAACTTAGGTCTGAATTTACAAGAACCTCTCAAAGCCAAATGTCTCGTGGAAAGCCACACTTTATCTCCTGATTGGTACACAGGTCCTGGTTGTCTATGGGTATCTGCGTCTTTCTTATATGTTGCCTTGGCTCTGTCTAAATTGTCTTGTATAGCAGTATGTGTTGTCTGGATTTTCTGTACCAAAGAGGTGACGGAGGGAGTGTTACAAGCTACTGACAGAGGAATGGGCAAAACTCTGGGATGAAAACCATGGGATCCATAGAAGGGTGTAAACAAGGTGGAAAAGTGATGACTGTTATTGTACGATAGCTCGGCTAACCAAATAATTTCATCCCACTCCTGATTTGACTGAAGGGACTGGCATCTCATAAATTGTTCCAAGCTCTGATTGACTCGTTCGGTTTGTCCATCCGTCTGAGGATGATGACTTGAAGACAACCGAACATCAATCTGTAATAAGGTACATAATTGTCTCCAGAACTTGGATACGAATTGTGGTCCTCAGTCCGTGATAAGCACAGAAGGAATGCCATGAAGTCTAATGATGTTATGTAGAAAGACTTGTGCCAGAATGCTTGATGTAGGGAGACCAGACAATGGTATGAAATGGGCAAACTTAGTGAATAAATCTACCACTACCAGTACAGTGTTATTACCCTTCTTAGTGCGTGGCAATTCAACGATGAAGTCCATAGACACTGTATGCCAAGGGCTTGGTGGCGAGGGAAAAGGACATAAAAGACCTACTGGTTTGGTGTGAGAGGCTTTGCCTTGTGCACAAATAGCGCATGTTTTAACAAATCGTTGTACGTCCTGATTAAGGGATGGCCACCAGCAATAGCGTTTCACCAAGTCAACCGTCCTCTTATACCCTGGATGACCAGCTATGCCTTGAGTATGACACCAGTTCATTACAGTCTGTCTCTGAGTATCTTCAGGTAAGTATAGCCCATCATGTACATAATGTAACCCTTGTCGTGTCTGAGTCTTGAGAAAGGCGTCCGCCTCTGGTCTTTGCTGAGCGCTAGCTACCTCTCTCAGGAACTGTTCCTCTGTGACTGTACCACCGATGATTTTCTTAGCCTCTATGATGGAGGGGGGATGCTCATCTATCGGTGGACTATCAAGCCCCAAAAGGGATAAGGCATCGGCTTTCCCGTTCTTCCTTCCTGCTCTAAAATGGATTTCGAAGTCATAGCCACCAAAAAACTGAGTCCACCGCAACTGTCTCATGGACAATGCTTTCGTGGTTTTCAAGTACTGTAAATTGCGATGGTCTGTTATGATGGTGACTGTATACCTGGAACCCATCAGGTATTGCCTCCATTCTTCCAGCACCTTCTTTATTGCAAGCAACTCTCTTTCACCAATAGCATAGTTGATTTCTGCAGGTGTGAGCTTATGGGAGTAATAAGCTACAGGATGTAATTCCCCCGTTTCGGGGTTGGCTTGAGATAATACTCCTCCTACTGCCGCTTGAGAGGCATCAACCTCTACCACAAAGGGAATTTGTTGATCGGGATGTCGAAGTATCGGAGCCTCAGTAAAGGCTTTCTTCAATATCCGAAAAGACTGTTATGCCTCTGGGGACCATACAAAAGGTGTATCTTTTCTCAAGAGCTTGGTGATGGGGGTTACAATTTCAGAAAAGTGTTCGATAAACCGCCTGTAAAAATTGGCGAAGCCAAGAAATCTTTGTATGTCCTTAACTGAAGTGGGAGAGGGCCACTGAACCACGGCTTGTACCTTGTGAGGATCCATCTGCAATCCCTGGGAGGATAATATGTACCCCAAAAAGGTAACCTTGGACCTGTGAAAGAAACATTTGTCCAGTTTACAGAACAGGTAATTATCCTTTAGTCTCTGTAATACAGCTTGAACATGACCCTCATGTTCCTTCAAAGTTGCTGAATAGATAAGAAGATCTTCGATGTATGCAATGACGCAGCTATCCAGTAGGTCTTTCAACACATCGTTAATGAAATATTGAAATGCGGAAGGCGCATTACAGAGCCCAAAGGGCATCACCATATATTCGTATAATCCATATTTGGTGCAAAACGCCGTTTTCCACTCATCTCCTTCTCGTACCCTCACGAGATGATATGCCCCTCTAAGATCTAGTTTGGTAAAATACTTGGCATTCTTAACCTGATCTAGGAGAGAGGAGATGAGTGGTAACGGGTATCTGTTCTTTATGGTTACTGCATTAAGGGAACGGTAGTCAATGCAGCAACGCAAACCACCCTCCCGTTTAGGAATAAAAAAAGAGAGCAGACGATGCTGGAGATCTAGATACTCTAATGAATCCAAGGTCCAACATCTTATCCAAATATTCTCGGAGATAGATATTTTCCTTTTCGGTCAAGGCATATACTCTGCTCGTTAGAATACGAGCTCCTGCTTGTAGGTCTATTCTACAGTCGTACACCCTATGAGGGGGTAGACTGGTGGCTTCTTTGGCATCAAAAATCGAGGAATACCGGTGATATACCTCTGGTAACTTTGCATCAGGCTGGTCCACCTGTTCGTCTTTTTTCACGTCCCCTGGCTCCTGCTCTACCGGAGTTTTCAGGGGTTCTCTCTCTGAAGTATTTAATAAAGTGAGGGGGGTACTGACCAGTATAGAGGCAATGTTTTTCTTGTGATTCTGACAAGACACGTCATTAAACACGATCTGTTCCTTCTGCCAATTAATGGTAGGGTTGTGATGTCTTAACCAGGGGAGACCTAAAACTACTGGGAACTGCGGGGATTGAATGATATCAAAACAAAGGGATTCCCTATGGGCATCTGCTATAATTACTTCCAATGCCTCTGTAGTATGTGTTATGGGGCCAGATTTTAAAGAACTCCCATCAATGGTATATACTTCTTCCAGGGTTGTCTTAGGTATGTAGGTAAAATGATTCTCTTTGGCCCAATTACCATCTATAAAGTTACCGGAAGCTCCGGAATCGATCATTATTGCGACTTCTAGTTGTTGAGTTGGGCTTTGCAACAAAGAAGGTACAAAGAAATGACTCTGTGAGTGAGCTAATGAGGAGACTATTGATCCTGAATGACCCGAGGCCTTAGTCTCTCTGGGCTTCGGGTCCTCTAGTTTTCCGACTGTCTCTTTGATTTAGGTTTAACGGGGCAATCCCTCAGGAAGTGTCCAGCTTTACCGCAATACAGACACAATTTAAGGTTCCTTCTGCGTTGTTTTTCAGGTTCACTAAGGGGGCCCTTAATACTCCCAATCTGCATAGGTTCTGTACCGTCGGCACTCCCTTCAGGTTCTGACTTGCTTTCTTTAACTTGTATCCTATTGAAGTCGCCTTTAGACTTATCCTTCCTTCTTTCACCTAAATGGTGATCCAACTTTACTACTAGATCAATGAGCTCCGGACATGTGTCTGGGGGGTCCACCACATGAGCTAAGGCGTCTTTTAACTCATCACGCAGTCCTTTATAAAACAAGGCGCTGCGCTTCTCACGAGGCCATTCTGCTTCTGCCACTAGACGGTGAAAAGTGGATATGTATGTGGCTAGATCTTTGGACCCTTGTTTAAGTGTCAAAAGCTCAGTATCTGCTGCATGTGTAAAGGTGTGTTTGTCAAATAATTTCCTTAATTCCCTCTTGAATGTGTTGTAGTCTAGGAGAAGGGGATCATCTCTCTCTATGAAGGGTATAGCCCAATTAGCCGCAGGGCCTCCTAAATATGACAGGACGAAGGCCACCTTGGCTTGATCAGTGGGGAAACATGTCGCTTTACACATAAAATGTAGTTGGCACTGACTAATGAAAGCGGCTCATTTGGCTGGGTCTCCGTTGAATCTTTCTGGAGGAGCTAAGGGTATAGGGGGAGGAGGAGTAACTACTTGTATTACAGGGGTGTGTGATCCTGCACCTCCTGCCCCACCATCTAAGTCCATCCTATCCAATCTATCAGATAATGATTGGGTTTCTCTCTGGAGATTACCCATCATGTTCGCCAAATCACCTAAAGTCACCTCCATGGTACTTGGGTTGCAAATCAATTAGGCTTCGCGTTCAGTAGTGCTTGACACGAATGTTGCCCCAGAAGTACCAGGAAGGTGATGCTCTTTCCCGATATCCCCTAACCGGTTCACCACCTGCCAGAATATAACACTGCACAGGAATAGTGATGCCCGTCAGGGGAACACAGGGAGACAAAACAAGGAAAGTGGGGGACAAAAGAATATGTAGATGTCTTCTTTACACCTGAAGGATTAATTCCTGGAACCATAGAACGTCTGAATACCAGCTTCCTAGGGGGATGTAAGGAACACAGGTTAGTGCAGTAATACTACGTGTAATAGGTAAGTACAATAATAGAGAGAACAGATACCTATAAAAAATGGTGTGCAAGTGCTAATCCGTGAACTTGTAAAATGTGGAGGGAATGGTATCCAGGAACTGTAACTCTGTCTCCTGTGTAATATACAACAAGGTGAGGAAACCTGTCTCAAACGTATGCAGAATAATGAGTAAATACTTGCTCCTGCATACCTGTGTATCGTATTAAAGAGAGCCTCAAAAGCCTGGAACTGGAATCAATACTCCTCCAGTTCCAGGTAACATAGAATCAAAACCGGGACTAGTATCAATACTCAACTAGTCCCGACTAAACAGATAGCAAATAAAGACACGCAGTCTAATCGCCCCCACTAACTGTGTGGAGATCCAAAAATAATCAAACAATGACCAGCACAAATAATCCCTTGAAGTCAGGGAAAACTTCGAGACTCCTATAACCTAATGAAACCGGAACGCGTGTAACAGCTCAACACGCTTCCGAAATAACAAAATGAAAATAAGCGCACAATCAGATTTCAGCAAGGGCCGATAGTACCTTACAGATGAAGTACCGACGCCCGGCGAAGACCCGACGGATCCCGCAGCTCGCCACCACCGTGACCCGGATCCGCAACACAGGAACAAGCAATGATACCGGACCGGAACGCGAAGCGTTTACTGCAGGGAAGGGGGGTGGTTAAATGACACGTCGGTTCTCTCTGCGCATGCGTCTATCTTCGCGCATGCGCTGTATACTTGCCAACCACCAGGGGCTGACATTTGCCAACCAAGCGTTTGTTTACAGGCACGACAGTATCGCTGGTGGGGTTTAGGTCGAAAAATTCGTTAATGGCCTTCCGGAGCTCGACGCAGGAGGCCCTGTCCCGGACCAAGGGGGCCGGAAAGTACCATTTACGATGGACCGTAGAGGCTATTTCCCAGCGTAGGCAGATAGGGAGCAAACTGTGCTCTGAGATCGACAAGGGAAAGATCCTGGCCTCACGCAGGTCTCCTCTAAGAGATTGGCTCAGGAAAAAATGATCTAGGCGCGAATAAGAGTGGTGGACGTGGGAGAAAAAGGTATAGTCCCGCGAGTGTGGATAGAGAGAGCGCCAATCATCTACTAGCCCCATATCTGACATTATCTGCCATGTATCAGCGGAGAACACGCCTGTGTCGGATCTCCGGTGAGGAGTACAATCGATATCCTTATTCCATACCAGGTTGAAGTCTCCTATCGCTATCAGTGGCCCCTCGACAGTGTCCAACACCGTCCTCCACAGTTCCTGGAGAAATCTATTTTGACCCACATTGGGGGCATACAGAAATGAAATGAAATGAAATGAAAAATTACATTTCTATAGCGCATAACTACCCGGAGGACTCGCAGCGCCAGGAATGGAAGAACCAGGAATGTGCATACCTTGTCCCTTAGCTTGCCTTTAACCAGGAGCCAACGCCCCTCTTTATCCCCCGAACCTCAAGAGGTTGGAATTGTAGGGTTGATCGGAACAGAAGGGCAACTCTCTTGTGTTTTGTAGTAGCTGAGGATTTGTAAATATGGGGAAATTGCTTATGTTTGATGCATGACTCATCCGACTGTGTAAGGTGAGTCTCCTGCAAATCCACTATGTCTAGGTGGTGGTCAAGTATGTATTTCCAGACCTTCTGACGTTTATGGGGGGAGTTCAACCCTTTCACATTCCAGGACCCCAGTGTGATCGACATCAGGGACAAAATACCAGGTCGTGCTCAGCATTGGGACGTGCGCTAGCTTCCTTCTCATCCGCGGGACAGTCTCGCCCCATTCCAGTCTTGCCTCTCCCCAGTGTGCGTGCCCCATGCCGGCAAGTGTTCAGCCTCCTCATCAGCCAAACCGAATCGCTCCACATACATTCCCAGCTTGCATACCTGGCTACGTCCAATCCTCGAGGCGTGTTTGTAAACAATCCTTTGCTACCACCACTGCCCCCCCTCCCCCACCCCTCCCCCTCAACCACCCTCCCCTCAACCTTCCCCCCCCAACTCCCACAAAAACTGAGGCTTAGCCA
Source organism: Lissotriton vulgaris (assembly GCF_964263255.1). Classification (NCBI taxonomy): domain Eukaryota; kingdom Metazoa; phylum Chordata; class Amphibia; order Caudata; family Salamandridae; genus Lissotriton; species Lissotriton vulgaris. Next base: position 1,179 of record NW_028250901.1, on the reverse strand, counting down.
GAAACAGCAAATGAAGCCAACAGAAGGACCCCCAAAGGGGGGGTTCGAGTGCGACCGTAAGGGTCGAAGTTTATGGACGTAGTCAATGTCCTCCCTTATCCCTCCATGGGGTCCCTCCTCTGGGGAGGGCATAGAGTACCTGTGAGATCTGGTGGGGTCGCGACCCTCCGGCGCCAGCGGTATCCTCTCTCAGGGGTTCAATCAGCAGGGGAATCATCTTGTGTCGTCGCCTCAGTCACTAGTGCCACAAAGGCGACTGCTGCCCCCCTCTCATGAAGGCTTGTGAACGGGTCCGGCTTCTTCGATACCGTGTTCCGGCCCACCTTCTGCCAGGCCAGAGAGCGCTGTCGTCGTCTCTCAGGGGAGCGTGTGTCCGTGGGTGCCTCAGCAGACTCTTCTAGGCCGAGGATCTCCATGGCCGCAGCTAGGGACCTGACTTGGATCAGTTTGTTCTTCCAGCGAAAGAGGATGCGACAGTGGTGGCCCCAAGAGTAAGCCACATTCTGGTCACGTAGGAAACTGGTGACTGGCCGGAACTCCCTTCGTTTTTGCAGAGTCGAAGCTGCTAGGTCTTGGAATAGCTGAGGAGGATCGTCTCGAAACTGCAGGGGGCCGGCTTCTCGCGCCTTCCTGAGTATGCGTTCTTTCAGTTGGAAATCATGGACGCAGACCAATATGTCTGGGGGAGGTGCCTTCGAGCCCCGCGGCAGCCCCACTCGGTGGACCCTGTCCATGCGTATCTCTTGAAGTTCTTCCTCGCCCAGAACATGTTTGAAGAGGTCCTCCACATACCCCCGCAGGTCCTTGCCTTCTCCGGCCCAAGGCACCGCCCGAATTCTAATGTTGTTGCGGCGCGACCGGTTTTCCAGGTCCTCGCCATGGGCCTGGGGGTCTAGGTTCTGTTCCGTAAGCCGGAGGACATCTTGTTGCAGGTGATGAACTTCCTCTGCCATTCCCACGCCGTGTTCCTCTAGCGTCGCCACACGTTCTCCTACTTCGTCCAAGTCTCTCCTCACCTCACGCAGATCCGTCGTCAGCTGCGAGCGGAGCTCTGATATGTCCTCCTTAATGGCCTTGAACAATTCGACCATGAAGGCCTTGGTAGCCGGTGCGTCATCATCCCCTCAAGGGGGCGACTTGCTGGGCCTAGGTGGCGTCGTCGGTGGAGCTCCCTTGGGC